>NW_019729208.1:247463-313691 GCF_002891405.2 Cryptotermes secundus | reverse complement strand
TGTGACATGTGACCCCTACCTCCCCGGCGGTAACGTAGCGCTTGCGTAATAGGCGAGTCATCACCCCACCACTCTCCCCGCGGTGACGTCACCAAGGGATATCGCGGTCGCTAGGCAACACGGATAAACAGTGATGCCTACCACATGGTTGTTTTCTCGTTGACCTGCTGAGGGTTTATAAGCGAGCTACCTCCGAGTTAGTTCTGAGTTCGCAAGTTACGAGTTACAGACGCGTGTGCGACAACTAAGAAGTCAGCGAGCGGAAGACTTATTGTGTGCGTTCGATACTTAGTGAGTGCTGTAGTACAGTTATATTTGGAGTGTGTAATTCAGGGAGACTTGTATAGCTCCTGCGTTATTAGTACGTGAAGACAAGTGAAGATCGTGTTAAGAGACTTTGTTGTAGGGTTTGTAAAGTGTGGAAACCCGTAATATTGTGATAATTAATTGTAGCCTTTATTTGTAGATTGTTAAATAAACCAATTAACCATCTCTACGGCGTCTTCTGTAACGAAACACGTTACAATATATATAAACATTTCAAATGATGCATCAGGTTAATTTTCTGTAGAATGTGAAGGTAGGGACTGGATTTGTCTGATTCAGGATAGGGACCAGAGGTGATGTCCTGTGAACCTGCAGGTTCCATAAAATGTTAAGAATTTTTTGAGTAGCTGAGTGACCATTGCTTCTTAAGTAGGACTCATCCCCATTATGCATCTGGTTGGTTGGTTCTAAAATGTCTTCTAGAGTCATACATATAGACATGCAATTCTTTTGTTTTCTGCTTCTGTTTCCTGCTGCAGCCAAAATAGAAAATACCCCAAGATAAGAAATTTACTTTATCCTTTTACCAGTACTGAATGGTAGTGAAGGTTCTTAAAGTGACCCACAAGTATTGCAGTAGTTTTTTAATGCAATTTGAATTCTCATTCCCAATCCTTGTTTCCTTTAAATTACACAAGCAGACTTTCATTTCTGAATTTGAGTTACTTCTTTTCTGAAGGTTTAGCTATGTGTGTCATATATTGACAAGGTAAGCAACCTAGCCCAGCTGTAGAACAGGTAATCTGCTGATAAGGAATAATTGGCAAGAATCACAATCATATCAAAGGCTTCATTCTGTTTTTAATGTCATGTAAATCAGTGAGGTTACAATGGGATGGACATGTAGTTTGGATGGGGAAACGTTAAATGCATAGTGAATTCTTATGGTGAAAGTAAACTTAGAAATGTGTATGGGAGTTATGAATTACTCATGAAGCTGGGCCCTTCTTGAGAAGCCACCAATTGCGCAGCCACTCAAGGACTTCCCAGCATTTTATGGAACCCGAAGGTTCATCACCATGTTCTCAAGAGCCCTCCACTTGTCCCTATCCTGAGCCAGATCAATCCAGTCCATACCATTCCATCCTATCTCTATAAGATTGATTTTAATATTGTCCACCCACCTACATATTGGTCTTCCTAGTGGTCTCTCTCCTTCTGGCTTTCCCACCAATATCAAATATGCATTATTATTATTATTCTCATCCTCCTCCTCCTCATTCTAATTATACTTGGCAAAGGGTACAAGTTATGAAGCTCCTCTTTGTGCAGTTTTCTCCAACCTCCCATTGCTTCATCTCACTTTGATCCAAGTATTCTCTTCAGCCTCCTGTTCTCAGACACCTTCAGTTTATGTTCCTCCCTTAATGTCAGAGACCAAGTTTCACACCCATACAGAACCACAGGCAAAATTTTCTAATTTATGTTTTTAGACAGCAGACAAGGAGACAAAAGGTTCTGGACTCAATGCTAGCAAGCATCACCCAAATTCAATCTCCTCTTAATTTCTTCCAGAAGGGAGATGTGAGTATGATATCAAATTATATCTTTTTGGAAATAGAATGGAACATAAACTGTATTAAAATAGTTCAGAATATGACCCAGTGGCATGTAGTGATGCTCAAAAGTTTATGGTTCAACTACCAGTGTTAATAGGTCAATAAATCGATCATGAGAAGAATGGCACATGTTTTATAAACAAAGCACAATGTACTCTAAGCAACCCCTTCACCTGTATGCCTTCATGGCATGGTCATTAGGCTTACGGACTTCATCTACACTGGATTTTAGGTTCTCACAGTGGTGACTATGAAGAGTACTACTTCCTGGGATGTAATGCAGTGTAGTATGATAGTTCACTCATATTATCATCACCACCTGCTTTTCTCAATTTGTCTGCATTAAGGGTATATAAAAACAAAAGCAAAGGTAAGAAGGAAGATGAAATTGAAGAGTACTATCTTCTGGGATGTAATGCCATGCAGACCAGTAGGTCACTGATGCTTTTGACGAACATACTGATTCCATGTTCACATTTGAAAACATGCTAAGCAAGCAATGTGCAAGAAATAAGCAGTATGCTCAACTGATGTAAATATTCAGGTATTACAACTTTATCTAATATAATTCTTTTTTTCATCAAATATAAATTACAAATTTACCTCATTTACCTGTTCTGATGAGAGATTCTTGAAATTAGTCACTGCTTTGCATTACTTTGACAAGGGTTTTTGCTGACTTTTTCAGTCAAGTTGAAATTAAATAGAATATCGGAGGTTTTCTAATCATTATTACCACATTGAGAGCAACTGTGATTTGTTTATGTTCTCTGTCCCAAGGGAAATTATGAGGGGCTTTTCTGAGAACTTTGTGTATAACGTCGAATGTTGGCAAGTTATCATATCCACCAAGACTCTGAATCTGCTGAAATTTTGTGAAGATATTTCAAAGCAAGCAGTCTTTTATTTTAAATCTGTAATGGAATCTGGGCCAGATATATAGAAAATAGCATAAGACAGGGTGTAATTATTCTTTATTTCTACATTGTACAGGTGAAAACATTCAACTTTCCTAACTCCTGTCCTCGAATTTCTGGTCACAGTCCCTGAAAATGTAGGAAGAGTAGTACCCTTCAAATAATTCACTGATTCATAACAAGGTGGAACTACAACATAATTCTTTTTGTATATTCTAAAGGGTTCTGACGACGGGGTATAACACTCGATCCCGGGTCTGGTCAAGTGGGATTTGTGGTGGACAAAGTGGTGCTGGGGCAGGTTTTCTCCGAGTACTTCGGTTTCCCCTGCCAATCTTCATTCCACCAATTGCTCCACAATCACCCTCACCTATCATCTGGGGCTGATACAATAGGCCAGAAGTGGCTGCAGTACAAGGGACTTAGTCCCACACCACTAGTATTAAAGAAAAAACACCGATAAAATATTCATGCATTCATTTCCTTGATGCATAGGAAGAAGGGTTTTGAATAAAAAATCATTATGGAGGATATAATGAGATGTCACTACTTTCGATTTGTGACACAGGTACCATGCTTGTAACTTTCATTGCTTGGTGACTAGGCTTCAGGTCTTAATAGTTTGAAAGGGAATAATGCAAATTAACTGATACAATAGCTGTGTGTGTGTGTGTGCGTGCGCGTGCACGTGTGCGTGTGCGTGTGTGAAATGCAAGATAAACAGATGATGATATGTTCAAAATTCACGGCAGGGCAACATACATCAATCTGAAACATTCTCTTAAAAAAAGGAATGGTTTTTAACTTCTGACATACTTCTTGTGTTTAATTTATTGCATAACACAGTACAAGGAGGAGAGGTTTCCATTTCATACATTAAAATTGTAACAGCTAATTGTGTTATCATTTTTATTCAGTACACAACAAACTGGAGGGCACAAGACAGTGTAGTTTGTTGAGGCATATGCTACAAGCTGGAAGATCACTGGATTTTTCAATTGATCTAACCCTACCAGCCGCACTATGGCCCTGGGGTTGACACAGCCTCTAACAGAAATGAGTACCATGAGTATTCCTGGAGGTAAAGGGCTGCCAGCATGTAAGGCTGACAACCTCACCACCATCTGTGAGTCGACTGTCTAGAAAATGCGGGAGCCTCGACATCTCACAACTCTATGGCCTCCATGGCCTGTTACAGGGATAGCTTTAACTCTTTTCTCACCCGCCATGTGCGCACACAAAATTGGACCCTTCTAATCACCTGGTAAACAATTTACTGTGTTGTAAATTAATAAAGAAAGCTATTTTCAATATAGTTCATTGTCAATGAAGAAAACTATGGTAGGCTTGGTCAATATAACATACATATTTATTATACAAAGTGTTCAAAAAGATTTTACAAAAAAATTGGGTTAACAGTTAATCAGTACTACACATCACATTTTCTTATTTAACAATTATTATTACTGATGAAATTTGAGACTGCTATTAGGTTTTTCTGATAAGAAGCCAGAGGCTTTTCTTTCCTCTTTGAGCTTATAATATTGTGATGTGTTGCGCTATGCAGGACACCCCTCCCCCCCGCCAGCGGTGACAAAACACCATCGGAGCACTGTCGTTACTAGGGTAATAGGCAAGTAAACACTCCTTCCCCTACCCCGTCAGCGGTGACGTGGCCAAGGGATGCCGCGGTTGCTACGCAGCCGTAAATAACTCCTGACAGCATTGCCAGTAACACCTGTAAACACGGCGCCAGACAACAGTGGTGCCTATTACGTAACTGTTTTCCTGTTGTCCGGCTGAGGGTTTATAAGGGAACTACACAGCTGCCGAAGACAGTTCTCAAGGCAGCAGTTACGAGTTATGAGTTGAATTGGAACAGTCAACACGTCAACTGTAATCTGGCATTCGCAGGCCAAGTATTTGTGATACTGCCAATGGCAGTAATTGTGAGATTCTAAACTGTGTGATTGTAAGAGCAAGTGTGGAATAAAATTCGCTATATCCAGCATGGCGTGAAGTTATTTGTCGCGTTATACACCAACACGTGACAATATTAATTCACTGAGAACTGAATATCCCTTCTTCACAGGGGCCATGGGATTTTTCACCAGGCCTGACCACAAACCATTCAACTCCATTCTTTGCTGAGGTTAAGAAAATGTGAAGCATTGCCTCCATCTTCCATACACCTACATGGTGTACTGATTAAATATAGGGACTGTTGTACTTTTATTTTTATTGTAAACATTTCATTTGTGCCCATGATAATTTCTTATGCCTCCTTCTTCTGCAGCCTTTCTCAGAATGATACAGCTATCTATTTTCTATACTTCAATCCACAGTGAAGAATTCTTTTCCACATGACAGAACTGTTGCATCCATAATGGCAGGTGCACCACCATTTCATACCATTTCATTATGTTGGTGTTACTGATCTTCACATTTGCATATATTACTCATTTTGACATTAGTTATTGTGAAGGGAATTTTTAATTGTACTTTTTTTCTGAACCAGAATAACAGTAACACCTTTTTGATATAGCAAAATATTGTAGCATGTAGACCTGTTACTGGGTAAAAACCTCAAAACAAACGATAAAACAGATTCTTAATAAGAGAGTATACCCAGAGTAACAGCATCACAAACATGTTCCCACAGAAACAATTGGAGCAACAATACAAGAGCTCACAGAATTATTGGATTTTTTCCATTGTCCAGAATTCTAGGTAACAGAGGACACGACGTTTCGGAAACCGGATCTGTTTACATCTTCAGGTGAGAAAGGAAGACACCTACTCAGTTGGGCCCCTTAGAAACAGCTAATCTCAATCACTGGATCACTGGGTCTATTACCTAGAATTCCAGATGGAAAAAGTCCAAAAACCCAGTAATTCTGTGTGTCATTCACCATCTTTAGAACCCTTTAGAATCTACTTAATACAAGGGCCATTTGCAATTGATCTGTGCCGAGGGGTTATCAGTGGGACAAGTTTAGAGTTTAACTTAGTTTAGTACAGAGAGTTGTGGAATATTCATTGGAAAGTAATGAAATGAGTGCATAAGCTCTACTGTTAGAAACCATTACCAGGAAACAACTGGTGAAGACACAGCAGACTGAAAAGACTTAGTGTGTGCTGTAGTAATTTGTGAAGTGTCTAAATTAGCAACAGTGTTATGGTTACTTGTAGCTACCACCTGTAAGTGGTCAATAAATCAAATTCCCAATCCAAACCCCATCTATAGCACTTCTTCTCATGACAATATTTATATACTTATGCCCCATCATCACAACATAGGCCTTAAGATCACATCATGAGACAACATAATCATCCACCTTATTAGTTTGCAGAGAGGCTCAACATTTCAACCTTGTTCAGGAATTGCTTGGGTGATATTAACAAAATGCTTAAAACTATAAATATTAATGAATACCTTATGAAGGGGGCACGCGGTAGCTTAGTTGGTTGAGGCACTATGCTACAATCTGGAAGGTCATGGATTCAAGTCCCAATGAGGTCATTGGATTTTTTCAATTGACCTAATCCTTCCAGCCGCACTATGGCCCTGGGATCGACTCAGCCTCTAACAGAAATTAGTAACAGGAATATTCTTGAAATATTCTCGGGGGTAAAGGGCGGCCGGTGCATAAGGCTGACAACCTTTCTGCCATCTATGAGCCGACTGTGTACAAAATGTGGGAACCTCAATGTCTCACAACCCTATGGGCCTCCATGGCCTATTACAGGGATACCTTTACTTTTTTTACCTTATGAAGAGCTGTAAAAAATCGAAAATAACTGTGGAAGGAAAGAACAGACTGGAGACTCTTTCCGTCAATATATATAAAATTAAAATAATGCCAGGAGAAAACATATTTTAAAGGAATCTTTGGTAACTATCATTTCAAATGTCACATACAGCAGAAATGTATAGACTCCAACACTCAAAAGAATTTTGTACGGAAAATTAATTGAGATTTTTCTAAATATAACAAGATATTAGTGGTACATTTGATTGTTCATCATTATTTAAAAATTAATTCGTACTTAATAAATCCAATTTTAGCTTTAATTGTGAAACAGAAGTGAAATTGGAAATGACAGTAGTTCTATTTGCCATCTGAGCTGACCGTGGTCTCTTTACATAACAAGAAACAAAGGAAGCTTGACTTCCAATAAAATGTTACTTAATTGTAATTGTAATTCTAATTTATTTTGAGTTCCAGATGATCCAATAAAACTGGTTACAAACCATAGAATATAGAACATGTCAAATATTAATTAAAATATGTCAAGATAAGCAGAACAACATAAAAGTACAATACAATCTTAAGTACAGTTCTGGTATAAGTTGAGCTTAAGTAAATAATTAGAACATGTCAAAATTATAAAGCAATAAAATAAATTATATAAAAGACAATAAGTATTATCGTAAATACAACAGAACTATTATACAGATAGACTCATAAATTCAATATAGGGTAACTACCATAAAATTATAGTTAAAAGAAATATAAATGATTATAATTTGGCAGAATTTACAATGAAACTAAGTTATGAAAAATGGGAACTAGTTTATAACAATAATGACATTAATACTAGCTTTAATCATTTTCTAAATATTTTGTTATGACATTTTTATGAGTCGTTCCCAATAACAAGCAGACAAAAATACAAACAGAAACCATGGATTAGCACTGGTATAAGAATTTCTTGTAGAAACAAAAGAACAATATATCTTGAAGCAAAAAAAGTAATAACCCTATAATAGCCACCTATTGTAGAGCTATTGTAAAGTATTAAGCAGAGTGATAAATCTAGCTAAGAAGATGACATATGATAATCAAATTAAATATTCAAAAAATAAAGCTAGAACCACGTGGAGAATAATAAATAGTGAAGTGTTAAAGAAAGGAAATAGAGATATTATTCAAACCTTGGACATTGAAGGTCAAAAGAATACTAACTTGAATGATATTGTTGAAACATTTAATAGGTATTTTAGTGGTATAACAGATAATATACATAAATATATAAAAGGAAATGGTAAAAATATTAAATCTAAAACTACTAATCATATGACATACTTGACTGATGCATTTGAGAGTCCACTACCTAACATAAGAACTATAAAAACTACAAGCAGGGAAATAGAAAGGATTATATGGTCCCTAAAATCTAGTCAAATCTTTATTAGCAAACCGATAAGTTACTTATGTAACAGAGCTATGCATGAGGGTATTTTCCCAGACAGACTAAAATATGCTACAATTATGCAAATATACAAAAAAGGTGATAAAAACCTAGAATTAAATTACAGACCTATATCCATATTGACATCTATTAGTAAGATTTTTGAAAAGGTAATGCATAGTAGATTGTTAAAACATTTGAATGATAATAGTACATTAAATATACACCAATTTGGATTTAGAGAAAAGCAAGGGACTGAAAATGCAATTTATAGACTTATCTCTGGAATACTAGAGTCTTTAAATAAAAAAATGCAAGTCTCTGGGATCTTCTGTGACTTAGAAAAGGCTTTTGATTGTGTTAGCCATGATATATTATTGGATAAATTGAGGTATTATGGAATAAAAGACAAACAATACGACCTATATAAGTCATATCTATTGGATATAAAACAGAGAACTGCTATTTCCAATTGGACAAACAGCAGTAAAGTAAACTCACAATGGGTTAAAGTAACTAATGGTGTCCCGCAAGGGTCGATACTAGGACCACTGTTGTTTGTAATATATATAAATGACTTGCCCAAGATTTTAGAAACTAAGAGTATTCCCATTCTATTTGCTGATGATGCCAGTTTTTTAATCTTTCAAGACAATCCGATAAAACTTAAAAATTCAATAAATGAAGTATATAGAATACTGGAGGATTGGTTTAAAAAAAATTTAATGTCACTGAATTTAATGAAAACATACTATATAAACTTCGCTGTAAAAAATAATTTAGATAGAGAAATGGGAGGCATAGGAACGGTTTTATTAAACACAAATTACATTAAATTTCTTGGCCTGACTATCCAAAATGATATAACTTGGGATAGACATATAGATGAGATAATAAAGAAATTAAACACAGCTTGTTATATGATAAGAAATGTAAAACCAGTGGTGTCTGTAAAAACATTAAAAAGTGTTTATTATTCATACTTCCATTCTGTTATGGCATATGGAGTAATGTTTTGGGGTAACTCAACACAAGCTGAAAGAGTTTTTAAGATACAAAAGAGAGTTATAAGAATAATAGAAGGATGTGGTTTCAGAGAGTCATGCAGAGAACTGTTTACGAATATGAATATATTCCCTTTAAGAACACAGTATATATACTCTCTTCTGATGTCTGTACTAAAAAACAAAAAAATATTTGATACAAATAGGGATTGCTATGATATAAACACTAGACATAATATGGACATACATATGAGCCACGTAAATTTGACGAAATATGGTAATGGGGTAACTCACATGGCCATAAGGATTTACAATGCACTACCTAATAAAATTAAAGTAACTTCTAACGATATAAATAAGTTTAAAAACAATTTAAAGGAATTTCTTTATTTAAATTCTTTTTATACACTTGATGAATATTTTAAGAAATAATGATTTTTACAACTATATAAGTGTATAAGATGTTGAGTAATACAATAAATTAATAATCATCATGAATATGTGATAATCACACTTATAATTGAATGTTTTTATATGTTGGATTTGTTGTATACACATATGTTAAACCTATATGACTAAAATATTCTGTTACTTTGACGGAAGCTTTGATCTCAAAATTTTATTTTAAATGACAATTTTAGTGTATTGTACTAGAAAGTAGTTGTATGTGATATGACAAACTTTGTCATATACTATAGGTCTTTTTAACAATTGCTTGATAGCATTGACAAGACAAATTGACACAAATACTTTGTTACAAGCTTCTATTAAAAGTCGTTTCTGTTTTCTCAGTTTTGTAAGGATGGCCGTACACAATGTAGGGGCTTAGTGTCTTATGTATTATTAACATGATAAATTCAAGGAAATGATCTGGGTACGTGAATTATACACTGTTGAGAATTGCTTGTCATAGGTTTCGTGGTGTGTGATGGCTGTCTTTGTTGTGAATTTTAATGTTTTTAATCTAACTGTTTGGATGATATGGCTTGCCAGTGTGTGTGGAGTGGCAGGTTGTGGGTTTGACAGTGGTTTTCCAGCCACCTGTGTGTGTTGTCCTGACAGCTTGGGCTGTCTGTGTGAGGCCTGATTGTATGTTTTATTGGACTGGGGACGAGTGATGTGTGGTCACCATGAAATTGTAATTTTGTAATTTTATAAATGTAATGTTTTTATATGTTGGATTTATTATATATGTTTAAGCTATATGACCAAATTATTCTGTTACTTTGATGGAAACTTTTATCTTAAATTTTAATCAATTATAAATTTGAATGTATTATGCTAGAGAGAAATTGTATTATGATGTAAACATACATTGTCTTATTTTATAAGTCTTCTCGACAATTGCTTAAGAGTATTAGCAAGATAAATTGACACAATTCTGTATCTAAGGCTTTTGCCCACTATAGATGTAATGGAATGAGGAAGAAATAATAATAATAATAATTCATATAAAACCATTAGTTTAAAACATCATTCATTAACACTATAATACTTCTCCAAGTCATAAAAACAATGGGTAATCAAGTATCTTCTTAAAGAAATCTTAAATTGCTTGTGTATCCCAACAATCCCCTTTATTTCAAGAGGCAGATTATTAAATAACTTTATACCTGTAAACACCTTTAAAAAAACTAACATCAAAGAAAAAAAATTTGAATTTGTTAGATGCAATAATGGTAAAGCCAATGAATACTTGCAGTTCTGTGGTAATTCATAATATATTTTAGGAACTGTATTTCTGCTGATGATGGATTGTGAAAAGTTGGAATTATGAACAGATTATGTCTAACATATACAGTTAATAATGATTTACAAACTAAGCAGTCACAATGACACCAGCTTGTTTTGCATTTATCACAAATTCACTTTACATATAAAAATAATAATAAAAATTTAGTATCTTAGTGGCAATATTTTACAACAGTCTGAATACGTCTTTTTCTTCATCCAAGAAAAGTAGACCAAAAACATTGTCATAGAAGTCTGGATAATATTCACATGCTCTTTGGCAATCAGGACTCCAGTTAACTTCCAAGAGCTTGGGCTGCATGTCACGGCAGTTACTGCTGTCCACTGACCAGGACAGCATGATGTCAGCAGCATATAGGGCACGCGACTGTGGACTATGCGCTATTCCACGGGGAGGGTCCCTACTTGTTGCAGCAACCAGCAGCTCATGCAACATTTTAAATATCTTTGCTTCAATAACATCCCATTTGTGTTCTGGGTACTGACACTCAAACTCTTCTACAAACTCGTGGCACAATTTACGATACAGTACAGCAGTATCAGTATAGTTCATGACAGTGAAGTGTTTCTCATAGTCATCAAAGTCCCTGAGTTCAAATGGCTTGTTGGAAAAACGAAGGAAGAAATTCCTATAAGCATATGCTACCAATGGTTTCACGCTTTTGAGCAGAACAACATACCGAATATCAAATTTCACACCCCCACAATCTGGTCTACTGAAAAGCACTGGGTCCTCAATGTATTTCTGAGCAATTTTTGGGCCCGTAAATGGCAATCTCAAAATATAATTCAAATTGCTTGTAATATGGGTGTCTATACCTCGAGCCAGATTCCAAGGTTTGCAGATCCAGTGGTTATCTAAACATTTTTCTTGGCGATTCTGGTAATAACTAACAAATTTTACAAGTTCAGTCTTGAGATTAAATGTTGTTGGTAACCACAAAGGCTGTGTCTCTAGTGTTTTTGACTCAGAATTTCTGAAATAATTTAAATTCCTCCGGCTGGTGATGGAAAGGAGATCTTTAATGGTGATCACATTTTCAAATGGAAACTGATTCACATAAACAAAAGACTTTCTTTCTCCTAGTGCTCTGTAGTCTGTGAAATGATGTACATACCAAAGAACATCTGCATCTTCTTCTTCATAAGTAATTTCAAATCTAGGGTGCTTCAGGTAATCATTCACAAATCTATATTCTGAGTATACTTTAAGCTTTGTCTTCTGCCCTTGTTTAGCAGCATAAGCATCTAAATGTGGCAAGGACTCTGCTGAGTGTCCTTCCAAATAATATTCATCACTTGGCTCCTCTTGCCTAAAATCTTCCAACAGAAATGACTTTGGAAACCAAGGCAACAATAAAGCTTCTCTAAAATTAGGTTGTGTTAAAAGACCCTCCACATAATCCCTTGTAACCTCTTCTCCTTTGGTCAAATCCTGAACTGGGAAAAGGACTGAATATGGTATTTGATGTGGCATATGAATAAATGGTACAGCCCTGAAAGTTGGGTCATTGGAGTGTTGAATTGCTGAACCAAATTCATCCAGAATATACCACACTGGAATTCTCTCTTCAACATCTGACACTGATCCAATGGTGTATGTTTGGTTGAATTTCCACATTTCATTGAAAACTCTGTCCACTGCTTCATCCCCCGAGCTGTCATCTTTGATCCCCATAAGGTCTCTCATCCTTTCAAGAAGACCATCAATAACCCTGAGGTGACTCTTTGCTTCAAAAACACGGTATGTCCAAGCATGATCTATTAAGTAGATATGACTTGGGTCTTTTGAGTCAACACTTTCTTCAAAAGAAACCACAACCTTCCAAGACGGTTTATCAGTTTCACTTTTCAGAATCTGAAAAGTATTTCCTGCATCAAAGACTTGCTCGTTCAGCTTCCTATACAAAGTTTCCCAAAGGTGTGTAGGAACACCTGCAGATTCCAACTGAGTACTATGGTAGGCTACAAAATTTGCGAAGGTAGTTACACCATCTTTCTCGGATTCCATTATCAAGATTTTACGTTGGGTTGAAGAGCGTAAACTTTAGATTAATTCACTCACGCTCCAAACCTGTAAATTAACACCCTTCTAACACAATCATACGCCCACTACCTCCTCCAACACACGCACACATCTCTTACGCCGTGTTCGACTCACACAGTTTGTGGTTGTAGTAAAAATAAAACATTGCAAGACAATTATGTGGCATGCTTGAAATAGTTTTAATTTACATATTTCTAGAGGAAATTTATCGTTTTTAAAACAGAGAGACGGTTCGAGATAAAAGAAATCACCCCGTTACGGAAATACTTAAATCACAAACGTCACGACCTTTTTGCATTACCCTGCACGAAGTTTGCGGTCTACCAATTTTCCGTGTGAAATTGTTTGCTAGGTTAAACCAGTAGTAGGTGTTAATATGAATTCGCTACGTTCGTTACATTGGTATTCCTGTTTAAATATCTATATTATTTTGTGTTTGTAGCAGACGAGGCGGTAAGTATTTAATTACATAGGGATCGAAATTCTAGGTTATACAGGGAACATTATTGACAGATACGACATCCTGCGTCAATATGAAGTCTTAGATCCCAAAGAAATAACAGCTAATTTTCTGGAAATGTAATACGCGAACCAGTCAGTTGGTAGCTGGGTGGGTAATAAGGGTGGTATTTCAATTGTGGCTCCATCATCCAACACCATAGTAGCTATAAAAAGAGATTAAGTTGTATTTTCGTAGTAGATGACGTGAAATTTGAGCACGGGAAAGGGTTAATATTCGGCTATCGGTTTAGCGTTTTGAAGATGTTACTGGAATAGTGCACAATGTTCTGCCACTCTTGCATGAACGTCTTAAAGGAGTTTTGTTACCAAATTGCGCGTGGTATGAGAGTGTGGTGAGAAGGGGCGGAATATGAGCTGCATATGTACGAGGGATGGACGGCGAAACTTGCACTTTGTGATGGTCAAGGTTTAGAAACATCACTATATAGTTTATATGAGGTATGAAACGAATTTTAATGTTAGATATTGCAATTACAAGATTTGTTGGACGTAGAAATTTTTGGACGGAACAGTCTCTGTCATCAGTTGTTTTGTTATGACATCTGGTACACCAACCCGGATATTATGCACTGATGTTTTAGCTGAGGTATACAAATTTGTCTTTGTTCTCTAACATATTCACCTATACAGATAGTCATATTGTTATGTCATATACCAACAAATAATAGTTTGAGGAACAGGAAATGCCATGTAGTCCCAGCAGTGGCATATATATATATGCTGGATACAGGCTGACAGGATATTTGAATATGAATAAGGTGTGAAAAAACTGAGGATTTAAATAAATAATGAAGGTTAGATGCAGTAAACTCTCGTCCACTGCAGGAGATACATTTCTTGAATGAGGTCTATTCTGTGAATCTGCATTGCACTAAACTTAATGGGGTGACAGCTAAGCTGAATATTTATACTGTTATGTTTAAAAAGTAAAGGTATCCCTGTAACAGGCTGTGGAGGCCCATAGGGTTGTGAGATGTTAAGGTTCCCACATTTTCTAGACAGTCAGCTCATAGATGGTGACAAAGTTGTCAGCCCTATGTGCCGGCCGCCCTTTACCCCCAAGAATATTCCTGGTACTTATTTCTGTTAGAGGCTGAGTTGACCCCAGAGCCATAGTGCAGCCGGAAGGATTAGGTCAATTTAAAGAAATCCAATGACCTCATCGGGTCTTGAACCCATGACCTTCCGGCTTGTAGCATTGTGCCTCAACCAACTATGCTACCGTGTGCCCCACTGTTACGTGTGCTGAATGAAATGAGCCAAGTTGATTACACAGAAGCTAAACTGTCCTTAGCTTTTTAAACAGTACAGGTATTTTGTGTATGCTGCTCCAGTGTGTCTGGCAGACCATGTGTATCAGATTGTTTGCATTTATTTTCACATGTATGATTGAATTGTTGTTGGACAGATCCACATTAGAGGAGGCTTTTCTGAATACATAATTTGTTATAAAAGATGAGTTATCGTGTGGGTTACAGAGCAATGCTGGCACCGTGTCTCAGTTAATCTGTCTTTGGGCACAGGAATTACCATTGGCTCTGGACTGTGTTACTTGGTTATAGGCCAGGTGTTTAAATGTTCCACAGTAACTTGCCAGTCATCTGTTATGATTGCCGCAGAACATTTTCCCCCCTTTTTTTTTATTATTATTATTTTTTTTTAAAGGACAGTATTTCCCTTGTTGAGGTGCACTTCAAGTCATATTTCCTTTGGTTTTTCATAACACAAAAGACTTTTCTTCCTTAAAATTGTCTACTCACAATATGATATACTGTCAAAGATGTTTTAGACAAGGTTTGAGGCACCATGCTACAAGCCGGAAGGTTGCAGGTTCAAGTCCCAATGAGGTCATTGGATTTTTTCCAGTTGACCTAATCCTTCCAGCCACATTAGGCCCTGGGGTTTACTCAGCCTCTAACAAAAATGAGTACAGGAATTAATTATATAATTTTCCTGGGGAGTAAAGTGCGGCCAGCGCGTAAGGCTGACAACCTTACTGCCATCGTTGAGCCGATTGTCTAGATAGTTTGGGACCCTCAACGTCTTACAACCCTATGGGCCTTCATGGCCTGGTACAGGGATAGCTTTACTTTATGTATATATATCACACAATCCTAACACCCAGATAACACTCAGTAGAATGCTGTCTTTGACAATTTCTGTATGCTGTATAGCGTTCGTTCCTTTGTATCATAAGATAATTACTCCATATGTTTTACTGTGCATCTGTACATACCTCACATTACATTAGGGAACCAGCTAGCAGTAGTGATCTAATTGGTAAGTTTTGCATTCACTTGCTTTTATAGGGTTTGTGGGCCTATTGGTCAGCCATGAACTCTGCGATTTATATCTGTGGTTGTTGAAATCCTGATTTTAGCTGCAGGAATTTGGTAGGGTTTTTGTTTTAAGTGATAGTACACAATGCTTAGAAGAATTATGGCATTTTTATTGTAACATGTGTCATTGTTTCCACAACCTAGAGTGTGGGCTGTGAAACTGTATAATTAATAATTAATTAAAGTCTTAATTTTTCTGAAATTGGAATGAGTTAGAAGGTTCATCAGTGTCTTCACTTTGTTGGAAATTATGTCAAGGCCACAGTATACAGCATCTTGATTTAGTGTGGAGTTTTCAATGTGATAAATGTAACATTGTGATTGTTCTTGCAAGTCTGGAAAGACCTCGTATAATGTGGTCATGGGGAAGTCGTCATGTAGACCACATTGTATGGAGTCCCATGGTAGTTATATTTACAAATGAACTCCAAGTTTTCAATAAATGTTACTTTTTTTTAGACTGAATATGGAATTTAAAGTGGGAAGTGTGGCAAACCTTATCTCTGGAATCAACTCACCAGAAGCCTCAACCAAATCAAAACTATTCAGAAATGTAACTGAAGAGAAGAACGTGAACATAAAATTTCAGGCTATGCATGAATCTAAGAAAGAGAAACCCAAGAAAAGAATTATTGGAGATGATTCTTCAGTAGGACACAAGAAAAAGCAAAAAATTATGTAAGCATACTTGTATTTATACATTTATGTTGTTACAAATATGGTATCTGTACTCATCAACAAACGTTCATCCCTAAATAACAATGCTCAATGAGGTACTGTATTACTTTGTATATTTAGTATACGGTATATTTTTAAAAAACATCTGTATAATATATCATGTCCTTTTAGAAATTCTTGTCACACTACGTTTCAACCCTTAATAAGGGTCGTTGTCACATGGTTCAAACATTGTGTATTGATTACTTTCATATATTACATTTTAATACATCCACTCCCCCATACTCCATGTCATAGTGCTTAATTAGTTAAGCACAGGGACAACTTTACCTTTTTTTTTTAATAGTATATTGAATGACAGGTATGAGATGCCAGAATTCAAGATTATTTTGCATATATTCTCCACACATATTTATGTAACTGTATTCATTCTAATAATTTAGGTTTATGCTTGTAATTACATTTTTGACAAGAGTCATTGGTGCCCTCAGGGTTCCTCTCTCATATGGGCACTGTGAATTCCAGGAGCCACCAAACTCCTCCTTGTTACTTAACCAGATCTTGTTATCTGATTGTGGAACCCTACCCTTTATTCAGCTCCCTGTCCACTATGTCCTAAAGGTGACGCCCAGTGTGATGTGTATTTGCTATTATTTCTCCACACCAAACAGTCCTTGATGTTTTCCAGATATCTCTTTCCCAAGAAGTTCTTAGGTGTGGAGTCAGTGTAACTTCAGCAGCTACTCAGGATCTCTTATTTCATTGTATGTGAGAATTATTTTCTTACTTTTCAACTTTTATGGGATTGTCTGGCAACCAAGCCTCTCCATTTACTTCTCTCACCCTAAGCTCCTGCTCTTCCTCTCCCCACTTTCCTCCTTCCTTCTGTGTAATGTCTCTCCCATTCTGTTATCCCCATTTTTCCTTATGCTTTTCATTTTAGTTCCATGGTTAAAACCTTCTTTGGGATTCTATCTTTGTTCATTATTAAAACGTGGCCATGTACTCTTATTCTATTACCTATTAATTTATCTCACAGTGTATAAGTCTCCATAATTTATTTTTTTCTTATTCACTCCCTGTCTTTTTCCCTTATATACGAGGAGCATTCCATATATAATGCCTCCTATTTTTTTTTTAATGAAAAATACAACAGATACAGGAAGCATAATAATGCAGTTAAATAGAGCAAGATTTCAGCTACTTACAGTTATTTTTCCACATAATCACCACCATTCGTTATGCACTTTTGCCAGCGATGAACAAGAGCCTGTATGCCATGCCCATAAAAGTCTGCGCCAGCAGAGGCTAGCCACTTTCTTACAACTGCAATGACAGCATCATTCTCTGGAAAATGTTGCCCACATAGTCCATCTTTCATAGGCCCAAAGAGATGGAAGTCTGAAGGTGCTAAATCAAGGCTATAAGGTGGATGTGGTAGGACAGTCCAGCCAAACTTTGCAATGTGCACAGTGGTTGCCAAACTGGTATGGGGTCTAGCATTATCGTGTTGCAAGCAAAAGGTTTTCTGCTTCTCTGGCCTGACTTGGGAAATGCGGGCTTTCAGCTTAGTCACCATCATCTTGTAGCGTTCAGAATTGACAGTCTCACCAGGCTCCAGGAAAGCCAAGGAAATCACACCCTGCCTATCCCAAAAGACCGTGCACATTGCTTTCCCTGCCACTGGCTGTGTCTTGAACTTCTTTTTTCTTGGGGAATTCGGATGTCACTACTCCATGGCTGTCTTTTGGATTCTGGCTCGTAGTGGTGACACCACGTCTCATCTCCGGTGATGATGCTGTCCAGAAACTTGTCACCTTCAGCCTCAAACTGGTGCAACAGGTCCTGACAGACTTCCATTCGATGAGTTTTGTGGTCCTGTATAAGCATCCATGGGACCCACTTGGAACAAACTTTGCAATAATCGAGCTTCCCCAACATCGTTTCCAATGCATTACAGCCGATATTAAGCCATGCACACAGTTCCCTGGTCGTTATCTGCCGATCTGTACGGATGAGATGCTGTTCATTGTGAGGAGTGGCAGTTGAGCAGGGACGCCCAGTGCACTTCACTTTCGCCACTGTTGAAACGCACTACACACCACCTCACTGTGCTGACATCCACTGTATCGTCTCCATACACCTTTAGCAAGCATCGATGGATGTCAGTTAGTGCAATTTGTTTGGCAGTGAGAAATTCAGTAACACATCTCTTTCATATGCACTTCTATATCAGATGCCATTTTGGTAGACTGCACTGCTGTCACTATCTGTCGCACGACAACCAAACTAACAGTACATTGGCAGGAAGGTTCAACCTTTATTACAACACCACCAACATCCAGCTCAGACGTTACATATTAACACAAAAAAATAGGAGGCATTATATACAGAATGCCCTTCGTACTTAACAAAACTCATGTTAGCTGTTAGTTTACTGGTCTGCCCCATATGTCACTGTGGACATTATATTCTATTTATGTCTCTTGATGTAATTATAAAAGATTCACTTGGCATATAGCAAAGTTGGTAGTGTTACCAGCATATAAAATTGCAACAGTGTTTCCATCTTTCACATAGTCTTTAAGGCTCCTCTTAAGTTACTACATATTCTGTGATAGAAGAAGTAAAAACTTAAAAGAGGAAAAATTACCTCAATTTTTAGTTTTTGATAATATTATAATATTGAGACAATATTTTTTATAATTGGAAATTAATTTTCCAGAAATACAACTACCACTGATGGCATAGAGCCTGAAACAGTAAATTCAAGTGCTCTGTGTGCAATGAAACGTCTTAAGAAAAAAAAGAAAAAGGAAATTGAAGTAGAAAACGAAGACATCACTAAGGAACGTGAAGCACGATCCATTTTTGTTGGCAACGTGCCACACACCATTACTACAAAGAAGCTTAGGAAATTGTTTGAGAAATTTGGCCCAGTGGAATCTGTGAGGCTCCGTTGTCCTCCATTGGCTGATCCGAGGGTTCCCAAGAAGGTGGCAGTCATAAAAAGAGACTTTCATCCTGATAGAAATAGTATGCATGCTTTTGTTCGCTTTGTTGATGTAGAATCTGCTCGAAACGCTCTTGAGTTTAATGGGACAGTTTTTGAAGATCACCACATTAGAGTGGACATGGCAGCAGGAAAGGCAGATCATGACCAGAAGAAAGCAGTGTTTCTCGGAAATGTACCATTTGGTAAGTCCATATAATTGTTCTTTGAATGTGTTCATTAATTAATTTATGAATACAGTTTCTAGTAAAGCAGTCCATCACTGAGAGCAGGTTTCAAGTGTCTGCAGTATTCTTCCACAGGACTATGGGTGTCATAACATGAAAGACCACTTCCATGGAAACCTCAGAACTTGTAACTGCTGTTCCTTTTGGCAATGACAGTGTGATATTTAGCTGGCAGTTGCTTAGCTTGTGTACATGTGTCAGTGATATAGGCATGTGACTGCTGATCCCATTTTATTTTATATTGTTAAGTGCATGCAGTACATTGAAAGACCATGGAACATAATTGTGTGATGCAAAATTTGATGATGTGTGTTTTTATTGAAACTGTGAACTGAGAACATTTCCGTAGGAACACGTCTCCACTTATAGTATAGGAGTCAATGGAAAAATATTGTTCACATTATGGAATTTAGCTATAAAGACATGTTTTTAAGAACACATCTCTTTTGCAATGCTGGAATATGCTGAATATGACATATTATGTACAGCTGTCATCATATAGCTGTGAAGTTTGAAGAATACTAAATATATGCATATCTACTTCAGCTGCTGAAGAAGATGATTTGTGGAAAATGTTTGAATCCTGTGGCAAAATTTCTGGCATTCGATTGATACGAGACAAAAGGACTGGTATAGGAAAAGGATTTGCATACATCAATTTTGAGGTAATTTATTTTGTTACCTAAGCTGTTTGAATCTGAATTTTGAAGCAATTATTAAATCATACAGACATTTTATATCTGTATTTTCATTAATTAATATAAGGGGATAGTTTATATAAAGGTCTTGCAGGAATTATATATGATGGAGAAATTATCATCATCACTGGCATTGCTGCTACTGTTGAATAGTATGAGTCACAGAGATAGGAAGCATAAACTTTCCTGAAAACCCCTTATAAATTATAATAATAAACTGGAGTTTAACCAAGCAAGTTGGCTGGAGTGATAATGCTTCCCAGTTGTAGCCTTGAGGTGACAGTTTGACTCTCAGCCAGGACGCAGGCTATCCTCATTGAAGAATGCCGCCTTCTGGGATGTGGCACTATGTAGATCTTATGTGAACTGACGTTTCGGAGGAACGTATCGCCTCCACCTTCAGGGTAGAATAATCTGCAAGCGAGGAACCAGCGTGAGGAAGTGGCTGCAGAAAGTGTTTGCAGCCTCACACATTAACCCTTTGTCCACTCAATTTAAAACACTAATGCGTGGTTCAGTTAGCCCCATATTTTCTGTAGGTACTGAAGTTTTAGATGTGATTTTTTGGCTGTGTAGATGAGACAGGGACTTTCAAGTTTTGATACATACTGGTGACAGTAAAGGAGACTGACATTTCCCATTACAGTCATCATCACAGCAAACAGGGCCTCCACTAAGGTGCTGGTTTGGCCCGGGTTCGATCCTGGGTCTGGTCAATTGGGATTTGTGGTGGACAAAGTGACACTAGGGCAGGTTTTCTCTGAGTATTTCGTTTTCCCTGCCAATCTTCATTCCACCAATTGCTCCACAATCACCCTCACCTATCATCTGGGGCTGGTACAATAGGCCAGAAGTGGCCACAGTACAAGGGACTTAGTCCCACCCCACTAGCATAAAAAAAAGTGCCGGTTCTCCACTTTTATCACTCCTGTGTTGTTTTTATTTTCTAAATCATTTCCTTCTAAAGGGATTGAAACTACATTTAAACTAAAGTTGTTAACAGACTACAAAAACTGAAAGAGGAAACAAAGTAGATTCTAAAGGGTTCTGATGATGGTGTATCACACTCAGAATTATTGGGTTTTTGGACTTATCCATCATCTGGTATTCTAAATCCTAGAGAACACAACATTTCAGAAATTTTATCTGTTTCCATCCTCAGGTGACGGGTCTCAGGTATTTATATAGCTTAGTTATACTGACATTGGTTGTCCAGTGATTGAGGTTAGCTAAGGGATCCATCAGAGTAGGTGTCTCCCTCCTCACATAAGGATGGAAACAATCAGTTTCCCAAACATTGTTTTCTCTAGTTTTTGATTACCAGACAATGGACAAAGTTCAAGAACCCAGTAATCCTGAGAAAACACATTGACTAACACCATGTGAAGATTGAGGTTCTTAACAATGGGTAGTATGAAGATTATTCTGGGCTATGGCACCATTGTAGTTTGCTAGATAGGTTCTTCCGAAATGTCCGTATTCATGTGCTAAATTGTGTGTCATCATGTCCCAGACCATGATGTTTTGCATGTCAGCATCCACATCAGAGTTTCTGTGAATGTACTGTAAAATAATGTTGGCATACTCTTGTGCCATGAAGCTTTCTGTATAGAAAACCCCTGACACACCAACATCTCTTCTTGAAGCAGGCGTGGGGCACTTTGACCCATTTATAACATGCAATCAGCAGCACTGAGACATTTCCTGCTACATCTCACTACTGGTGTTCACTTGCTGGGCCACACATTTTTCCCATGTAATCTAACTTTTGCACTGACTATGTTTGAAGGCCATGCCATAGCTCAAGCAGTTAGTTGCTGGCTTCGCACCATGGCAGCGTTTGATCCCGGGTCTGATTAAGTGGGATTTGTGGTGGACAAAGTGGTGCTGGGGCAGGTTTTTTCCGAGTACTTCGGTTTCCCCACCCAATCTTCATTCCACCAATTGCTCCACAATCGCCCTCACCTATCATCTGCGGCTGATACAATAGGCCAGAAGTGGCCACAGTACAAGGGACTTAGTCCCACCCCACTAGCAATAAAAAAAATACTATGTTTGAACCAGACATAGCAGACATTAAATGAAATACAGTTTACAATTTATCAATATTTGAACTCATAGCTTCAACAAGCTACATATATGTAAGATTTGAGGTTTTCACAGCAGTGACTATGAAGAATGCCATTTTCTGGGATGTAGCGCTGTCTAGATCTTGTGTGAACTGACATTTTAGAGGAATGTATCTCCATTTTCAGGGCTTTCTACCCTGAAAATGGAGGCAGTAAGTTCCTCCGAAATGTCGGTTCACACAAGATCTATAAGGTGCCACATCCCAGAAAACGGCATTCTTCAAACTACATTTATTTTTCTGTGCATTTCAGTAATGACTGTAGGAGAAAATGACAATTACATACACATCATCTGATAGTATTGACATTGACATGCAGTAAGGTAACCCATCAGATGGGATTTGCAGTGAACTAGAGCGACCATATACATTTCTTTGCTCTCCGACTGTTGTACGGTAGATGTCACATGTTGTCACGTATGAAAGCTAAGACTACACTTTGTATTCTACTACTTGATGCGACATGAACTGTACGGATGTCATACGACTGATGTCGCTGTGTGTGTTCCTAGCCTTAGTGGTGTATTTTATATTGTTTCCAGCTGTTTAGGTCATAGAATTGTCCCCTCTTTGTCCTTGAGTGCATATTTTATTATGAGTCTTAAGTGTTTAATCTAAATGTTCCAGACTGCTGATGCCGTGGAACTCGCATTAAAACTAGATGGTGAAGAGTTAAACAAAAGAAAACTCCGTGTGCAGAGGTGTGTCAAGAAGCCAGTAAGAAAATCTGGTACCAGTCGGGAACATAAGCATGCAAAAGACAGAACAAAAGAACTGAAAACAAACAGTAATGAACAGACACTCATAAAACAAGAACATGAAGATATGAAAGATGTGATTAATGACCCTGATTCTGATACAGTGCCAAAGAGAATACACACAAAGCCTAGTCAAGAATTTCCTCACTTCCAAGGACAGAAAGTTGCAGACGATGAAAAGTTGAGAAAGGTAATGTTACATTGTATATTAATTGTCTTTACTCTCAGCAGAGCATTTAATACAAAGAATACAGTGTTGCAAAATACTCCGTCTTATGTACTATGTCTTTTAATGTTACACATCGACCAGTTACACTTTATTGAATAAACTGTCAGCTATATTTATATATGTCAGATTTCCAAAATAATTATGTAATTCATGCTATATTTTCTGTGATTCCTGTGTATATTTGCAGAAGAAGAAGAAACTGAAGAAAGCTGAATTGAAGAAGAAGGCAGTGGTCATGAAGCTGGGTCTTAAGTCTAAAGTTGTACACAAGAAAGTGAAGAAGCCTATTTTGAAAATAAAGTCATTAGCAAAGAAGATTAAATAACAAACCTTCAAGAAAATGGACACTGTGCAGTTTCTGATGTTTTATGTTTCTCTGTAAAGATCTGTAATCTGTTTTGCAGAAATTAACCTTTGCTTATTGGCAAAGGATGAGGCATTAGAGATTTAGGTTCCCTCTACACTGTCACATGTAGGGCAGTACGCGTGACGAGAATGATGGGTTCTAGTTCGGATGATTGGATTTATTAGCGCTTCAGTTACACACACTCTCTCTTAATCATGCTTTAAATACAGGCAACACAGCGCTGTCGCTGATTTGCACAATTTGCAGTTCACTGTTATACACACACTAAGATTCTGTCTTCACTAGTCGTCTCCTAGCAACGGATCTCAACACAGAACTGTCACTTCAAATCACTACCAATATAACACACAAAATCTTCCAATTACACTTTAGATCCTCACAGGCTGACCTCCTGTATTCTTCTGTAATCCTGGTTCCAATTTGCTCCATTCGCGTGCTTCGGCTGCTCCTGTTTCTCTCTCGTCACTCGTAACTGACCTGAACTGTCACACACACTCACTGTCACTTCTAGTTCAATCTCTTCTCATGATTCCGCCGCTACTATTTCTCTCTCGTAACTAACTGCTGACTGAACTATGATACTCATTTATATAGCCGAGGGACAGACAACACACCATCGCAAACACATGTCACATGATTGCTACCCACTACTATTGTGTGACGTCACCGCACGTGCAGGAAACGTCATGTAACATCCACATACTGTTTTGTGATGTCACAGCATTGATGTTGCATAGCAACAGTCCATCCGCGGACATAGAAAACACTGTTCCTATACTGTTGGCCGCATGTGTGTTGTGGGCATTGTCTAGCAGTGGGTCTACACAACACAATATATATCGTCACATGTATTAGTGACTAATGACTGGGCTCAGATTGGTAATTGGATTTATTAACCACTTACATGTCATAACTACAATTAGTTCTTACACTATTCTAATTTACACAATTTACAATCACTCCACACTAATCTTCATAGTCTATTTCCACTAGTCCTCACTCTCCATTTCCTGGCAACAGATTTATAACACAGAAACTGTAAAAGTCTCACTAAATTACACAATCCCAATATAAATGTATTACAGCACATGTAACGTCACACACTAAGTCTTTTAATTCTTCTTCTGGCTACACTGCTGTTCCCTTGGAACTTTGGAACTCAAGTGAAGTGAATTCCCATTCCCACATTCTCCTATATCCTCTCATCATGGACCACACACAGAGAACACAGCACGTGGTCACTATGCACTGTTGTGGGATGTCACTGCCTACATGGAAGCATTTACTGAGCCACTGCTTAGAAACGGGTTCCGTAACCCCGTTGTTCCACTGTTGCATGTGTGTATTGCAGGGTGCCTATCGAGCCGTTGCTCAGAAATGCATTGACATGTCAGACTATATAAATGTTTTATTATGCTCTGATATTACTTAGAAACCCAAAAGTTGATATCTGAAATAATGAAGATGTATCATTGTACCCTATGCTATCTCAGCCAAACTGCTTAATTCCATGAGATCCATTTTAGTATAGTCTTTTTTTATTCACTTAGTAGGGGGTGGAGTCCTGCTATGTCCACTTGGCACGGCGGCCACCGAGTGGCCTATTGTAGCCTGCCCCGGATGATTATGATGATGGAGAATTTGGAATGAAGATTGGCAGGGGAAACTTAAGTACTCGGAGAAGACCTGCCCCAGCGCCACTTTGTCCACCACAGATCCCACTTGACCAAACCTGGGCCGCCGCAGTGAGAAGCCAGCTACTAACCGCTTGAGCTATGGCATGGCCCCTAGTATAGTCTTAGTCTATTGGAGCTTGGACAGCTCAGTCAGTATGGTGATTAGGCTTTGGGCTCCATGACAGATTTGAGTTTTATTCATAACAGGTACAGAGAGTTTATCTTCTCCACAGCATCCAGATCAGCTCTCAGGCCGATGTAGCCTCTTATTTGGTGGGTACCAGTGGCTCTTCTTCATGAGATAAAGTTGCTAGGGCATGAAGCTGACAGCCCACTCCCATTTAGTACTGAGGTTAAGAATGCTTAGAGCTGCACGTCCCTCATATGTCTTCATGGAATTGTGATCAGTTATGCACAAGAACTTTATTCTTTTATACCTTGCTTATGAAGTACCCTTTTATCATATAATGTTACCTGAATGCTTTCATGTCTTAATTTCCTAACATTACTAAATGTTTATGTGCCTCTCTAGTAAAGCATAAGTGATCATTTAGAAACGTGAATTTCCAAATTTGTGACTATAAGACTGGATCTGTGACATGTCCAAAAATGTGTGTATAATAAAGTAACTTGTGTATCATCATATTATCTTTCTTCCTTTTTCACACTGAATTTTCATTTTTGTTTTAGGATACAAGATTTTTTCAAACCCGTTCATTGCTTCAGATTATGGACGCACATCCTTTTTCCCTTTTAAAAACCTACAGTATGAAATTGCTGCATATCTGTATGTCAGGTTTGTTCCTCATGTAAACTACTCTTAATATAAATTTTGGGATCTTCATGGTGGATACTGATGTTTCATAGCATGCTACCTCCATCTTCAGGGTCAAACCTGGTTTGGCCTCACCCTCTTGTAAGATTTGAGTGATCACTTCACTTGGAACCTGCCTGCAGAATGTAACCGCATCCTCTCTGTTCAACTGAAGTGATACCTACATATGGGACTGCACTGTAACACAACCCAACAGACCACAGTCTGTACTCTCTTAATATTTTGACTTCATTTTGGATGGTCTTATGGTGCCAAAGCAAACAAGACATCAATTAAATAAATGGACTGTTTGTGTTTTGGGGTTATAAACAGAAAAAGAGCACACAAAAATCAGTTCTATATGAAACATTGATGCAGTTCAAATCTTGGTTGTCTTTACATTTTGCATCTGAGGAAGCAAATACGACACATCTATATGAGGAGTATACTTTATGGGATATCAGTCTGTTCTCACTGTTTCTTCACTTGCAGATTTTCTTATTTTTCCTTCTACCCTGAAGATGGAGGCGATACGTTCCTCCGAAATGTCGGTTAACACCATATCTACATGGCGCCACATCCCAGAAAACTGCTTTCTTCTTATCCTAATAAAGTTTCCATTTCACTCAACATATATAATCCTCCTCATCAGTTTTATTAGAATTTCATAAGCACTTCACATGCTTACTATGTTCTATGTTTACATTTTAGGAACTCATAAAATTATCAGAGACATTAAAATATTTCAAATTACTGCAGTGTTGTTCCTTTCTATTATAGACAGAAATAGCTTATTTTTAACAGAGCTGTTGCCTTAAATTGTAGATCTGAAGTTCTGACAGTGATAACTCAAAATTATCTTGTGGGTTGTGATGATGTGTAATAGGCTGATAGATTTTACTAACTTTTCAGAGCAACCTGCTTCCCCCATCTTCATGATATAAAGAGTGAGGAATGTGTGGGCAAGACGAGTGGAGAGTGTTGTTACCATTTTGGAGGAACCTGCTGCTGCCATCTTCAGAGTGGAAGAGCACTGTTACCATTTTGGAGGAAGCTGCTGCCCCCATCTTCAGGGTAGAAGAGAGAAATGGAGGACAAGAGGAGCGGAAGAGTGTTGTTACTATTTCAGAGGAAGCTGCCATCACCATCTTCAAGGCAAAACTGAAAAATATACCCTGAAGATGGGGGCAGCAGGTTCGTATGGAATTGTGGTCCCTACCAGACTACACAGCATCACATCCCATAAGATCATAATCCTAATGTCATTCCTAATGTTTAAGTGTGATCTGTTTTATGGTGCAACAGAATACAAAGAATCTTTTAGTACATAATTTAATTATTGGAGCTGTTTAATGTCTTTAATATTTTCTGCTGATGTTTTCTTTTTCAGTTTAATTTGCATTGTCACTGGGAAATAGTTCAAATTTTCTTCAGCGCATGACCTACAGAATCGTCTCGTGTAAAATACGCTACAATCAGAAGACTGACACACAGGCTTCTTACACAAAGTGCAGTCAGAACCTAGAAGCAGAAACTGGTTTTTGTTCGGTGGCGAGAACGGATCCTTCATCGTGTAACTGTCTTCAAGAAACAAGATCTTCTTATTAAATGGTGGGTTCTTTCCTTTGTAGAAGTAACATTCCTGTAACCCACACTTCATACAGGTAAATATTCCCCCTTCATTTGTACCATGTGGTGGATTTGCAGACTTACTGTCATCACATTCCATGATGGTTCCAATTGAAAAAGAATGTAATTCTGTAACGTAGAACAAAAGCTAATTTTACTAAATTTGGATCCCTAAATTGCACTTGGCACTTTTGTTTTGTGACATAGCCTATACTAGCCAATATAAGAAGAGAGACTTTAATATTGATTTGGCATATAGCCATTCAAAAACCAGGTCATGCACCACCCCAGGGTGCTGGCAGTAGACCAGTTTATTGTATCAGTCAGAGGGTACTCTCAATATATTGGTATAATGACCTGTATGAATGTGACACTGTGACAAATTCATAAATATCATTGATTAATAGAGATTACAAAATTATATACATAGCATCAGTGCAGAGAGGAATCTTGAAAATGTTGCTTTACATAATGAACTCTGTTTACCACAGAAAATGTTTGAAGTTTCTGATTTGGAACACAATCTTTCTGGGCACACAGTTTGATGTATTAATCACTGGGAATGAAGTTTATTCCTGCAAACATCCACACTTACTGGTTAAATTCAGTTGATGAATTTTTTTTATAATGAACGCTGGAAAAATAAAGCAATTTATAATGGAAGACTTTTTGAGTTCTGTGGATATCTCCAGTTCAGCAAAAAATAACCATGTTATTTTTGATACTACATGGTTACATGGTACAAATTTGTTAAATATATAACATACATTGAAGTGAGACAGCGATGAATACTTAGTAGATTAAATGCCCACACCATCCAAAAATAACACAGTATACCTATGCCAAATGTGAATATGCTCACCTGTTCAGTAAATAGCGAGATGGAATTTCCACAAGTGGTAGCATCTCTGATTTGAATTTGTTGGGTGCCTAGTTTGAATTCTGTCCAAAATGTGAATTATTCTAAGGCTTTTCTGGTTTTACTCATTCTCTCCAGTCAAATTTCAGCGTCCTCAGGCCACAACAATTTCCTTTCCAGTACATTACTCACTATTCATACTACCACTTGATGTTATATGGAACGAGTCATTAAGTAAACCATAAATAGATAGAAACAAACGGTGAGAGTAGGAAGATAAAATGTTATAAATACATTTAGAAGGTTATACAAGAAAATTTTGAACTCAGACGTTAGTGACATGTGCAAAGATTTTGCTTCAGAGCAGATGGAAATCGGGTAAAGACAAAATATGAGTATAACCCAAACCAAACAAAACTAGTCACACTATACAACATGCCCATCACAAGACCAAAAGTTTAATTGTACATGTAAGAGGCAAAGTTGCATAAAATATCTGTGGACCATATTCTTGCTCATAGTGATGTTATGGAAGTCTGCTACCTCAGACATAATATATGCTTCACTGCTATCACACACACACACACACACACACCATAGTTTATTAGAAGCTAAATTTTGCATAAACTATGATGTATATAATGCTTAATGTTTCAGTTTCTTGTAGAGGAAAGTATCATTATTGTATAAGGCAGGGTGCAATGACAAAACATAGATCAATTTTTAGTACTAACATCAACATAAATGATTTATTAAACACAGCAAACAAATTAAAATTGAACACCCTGTTGTACATAATATCTTCTGGTATATTTATCACAGTAAAATATGACTTTTCATGAAATTATACTTGTGAGCTAGCCCTTTCCTGAAAAAATGCGTTCCTTTGGTGCTTCATGTGGCCACCAGCGTGGTTTCATAGTTTTAGCTGTCACATCCAGGATTTTCAGCCTTGGAACATCAAGAGACTCTGCAATCCTTAGAAGTGCTAAACCTACACTGCCTTCAATTCCTCGTAACTTTCCAAGTGAAACTTTACTGGATCCACTTGGTACCTGTATTGGAGTGTTTACATCAAATTCAGTTTGTGGTACTGTTTCAAAAATGATTGGCATAAGACGTTTACGAACTACACCTGTGTGATGTGTTCTGGCAGTGAGTTCTTGGCCTATATAGCAGCCCTTATGAAAGCTTACCCCATGTAAGTAATCTCCATTCGCTTCTAAAGGGAAGCAGTTTTCCGGTGGTAAATCATTGACTCCCTCACCGATCCCAAGTTTATACCTAAATGCACGGTAACACAGCTTCATTCCTTGATATACAGATTCACCTTTGCCCCTTTGTAGTGAAATATCTTCACCAGCTGGTGCAACAATTCGAACCCCTAAGGTAGAGAGTCTTGGGTCACGGCATATTAGTATATCATCCCTCTTCTTTGTGAGATCATTTATGACAGATTCATTAATAGCAGATTCTATTGTAGGTGAGATTATCTGACCCTTATGTACAGTTTTAATTTTATTAACATCTGTGTCACTCTCGTCACTTTCTGCTAGTTTAGGGTCAAATACAACCCACACTTTCAATTTATCTTCCATATTTTCTATATCAATCTTTCTTCTAACACGATACACTTTTAAATGTCTCTGCAGGTGTGATACTGCTGACTTATCACAGTCTATCAAGAAAACATCCTCTTCTTTCAATTGATAAATGATGGCATCATACATGACACGCCCCTTACTATTTAAAAACATGGTGTACATGCTCTGTGCTCCTTCTTCTAAGTGCCTCATGTCATTTGTAATAAGGCCTTGCAAAAAAAGTGATGCTTCTTTACCAGACACTCTCAGAATGCCTCGGCTGTTAAGACACTCTACAACTTCAGATTTTTGTTTAGTTGTAACTGATATATTTTTTGACATACATGATCTGAAACGTAAACTGTAATCTGAGAAGTGTTGCAGCAACAGCCTCATGGTGTTTGACATTTGAAGCATTCTATTCAGCTATGTTGCTCTTGGTGCATTGATATCTTTTCCTGTTGTGGATTAAAGATAAAATTTTAAAAGAAAGAAAATATGGAGCTCTGTTTTCACAATGTACAACTCTTAGATTATCAGATATCATGGGAAAAGCAAGTAATGTAGATATAAAAATAATTAAAATTTATATAGGATTTGAGTTTTTCACACCAGTGGTTATAAGAGTTCTGGGCGAAGACCATGAAGCTACCATGATTGACTCATTATATGGAATACTTTACGCAAATTGCTTCAGGTTCCAATATCTGAGCAAAATGATTATGAATCAGATTCAAAACTACTAGTCTTAATCTATTTGCTGGTTTCATGATTATTTTTGGTGATACAACTTCAAATCAGAGAGTGTGATGGTGTAGTAACCACTTTCTGCAGCTGGTGCTAGGTGGAAACCCAATTGTTTTCAACATATCTTAAGCTTACAAATTATTACTAAAACACATACCATTTAATGCTATGCCAATATGGCATAGAAAATAACCATTCTTGTATTGATGCGGAAAGAAGTATTTTAGGTGTAAAGTCGGCACTTGCTTCGATGGATTTATTTTTCGTCAGTATTACATATATTTATTTAACTATGCAGCTTGTATCTCTTATGGTTTATTTTCTTAATGGGTACCTGAAACTTATTTAATGAAACGGCGTCATTAATGACCACTACGGGTGTCATCCCTAACCTATATTCGAACATCATATGGTTATCCCATTTTACACATCTTTGGCTTTTAGAGCCTTTAAACAAAAAATGACAGATTGTGAATATTAATATTACTTACACATAATAACAATGTATTTAATTACACATCAAACATACAGCCACCAGTACCACAACAGTTCATTTGCAGCTTCCATTTACATCTGAGCAGGTGCACCAACATACCATTAGAGTAGTACAATTCGCAACCAATGTGGCTTGGTTAAACAGCGCTGTGTTTGCCGAGAGTACGTTACAAGTTTGCAATTAAAAATTATGCGTTGTAGTACATGATGTATATTGTCAAGTACTGCGCTTCCCTCCGCCTCCCCCCCCCCCAACTATATTTTCCAGTACTGTCAATGTCGTAACATAAAGTGGCCAGATAGATATGCGACTTTGAGAAGTTTGCTCGTATGCATACAGGCTGAAGAAATCAGTTTTCATTTCATTTATTCTTTAAATTCAATAAATCCTTTTTGGCGAAGCCAAGGATGTTGAACAAGTCACATTGAAATCAGAACATACACAAGAACAGTTCATAAAATAGAACTCAGTCACATACAGAACAATCATAAAATGAAATTATACATAGTGATAATCAAAACACAAAAAATGGAAATTGTTCAAGTTAAAATCGATTAAATTACAACCCATAAAAGCTTATGCAACACCATAACATATGCATTTCACAAGATTTCAATATACACAACATACACAAGAACAGTTCATAATATAGAACAGACAGATATACACAAATTTAAAAAATCCGGAGTTTGTAACGCGGCTGACTTCATAGTTCCGTTTCCTCTTCCTTAGAATTTGACCTATCACTTCGTTAACTCTGCATAAAGCGTGGGAAAGTTGCTGCTTGTAAAAATAGTAACCTTCGCGACTGTGGTGCAAAACGTGTCTTTCTACAACCTTGTATTTTCCGGACTCGTATAAATTAACGGCAGAAAACCCATTGAAAATTCAAACTTATGTAACTAAATAACAAGGAATTATTTGTATTTCTTTCCCTATCAACACAATATAATTCAAACACTGTCACAGCATTAATCGCACATCAGGGTCAGATTTAAGGGGGGCTATCAGAGCGGTTGCTCTGGGGCCTACATATTACAGAAACGGAATCCATAGACCTCTTTTACTTCTCAAAGTCACGAAAAGTTTTAAATATTATAAGAAACAATAAAAACAAAGCAGAAAATTTTCATAACCTAAATTTGTAGTTACTGATGGGAGCCTCCACATTTTGATCGTCCCGGAACCCCAGCATCTCTAAGTCCGACTTTGACACACAAGCAGAGATACAAGTTTAAGTGTCAACAATCTGCATCCGCAGTTGAGTGCGGTTTCCAAGACAATGCATTTTAATTTGGCAGAGAGGATAAGTGTTGCGTCAGAATATGTCCTATGCACAGCCAGGAGCCAAAACCATGGCACAGGTCGAGAACGTACAGTATTAGTATATTTACAATAGGATAGCGCATTTTAATGTGTGTCACATGGACATGCAAAACGTGTCAGTGCACACACGCCTATACAGTAGACTACGAGGGAAAATATGTGCGAATAGCTGCTGGGAACAGAAAGCGATACGTTTGATAGGTTTCAAAACATACGAGCTGACAGAGTAATCCGCAAGTGCTGACCTATTTAGTAAATTAAAAAAAATATATATATCCAGTTTACCCAGTTAAGCAATGGACATCTGGTCTGTGAATGATTACATTAACGGAAAACGGTTACAAATTGATCAAGTATTGTTACATTATTTAATTTCGCATCTAAAAAAGTGTAACCTAATCAGCAGCCCGAAAGCCGAAAGCAAATAATGTTTATCTAGCAACACAAATTCACATAACATTCTTTGTCATATTAGCATCAGGTATGCTATCGAATGCCGCGTACACCAAATGTGCAGTTAGTGGTTATTACACAGTGTTGGTCATCCTGTCGATTTGGTAAGTGCTGCACTCAGACGAAATCAGACGTTACAACAAGATTTGTGGAGTTATGGGGAAATAAGAAACAAAATAAAATACATAAATTATTTATTATTCTCTTGACACTGACCTTAAATTTAATTTACTTATATACATTGAATTTAATTTACAGATAATATATAATACCGAAACTAACAAACTTCCTTTTGCCGAGTGAGTGGCTGTTTCCTAGTTCCCTTGAGGTTCACATGTATGAGCCAATCAGGACTTTAGTCTGAACTAGGTTGTCCTCGTTGCCTTTTACGGACATTGCTAAGTTCACAACCACGAGTTTGGTTTTCTCCCCCCTTTCCCCCGAAATAACAATAAAATATCAGACTGCCTAAAATTAATGCTTCATACAAAACTGACATTCCCTATGACTGAAAATGTAAAACAAAATGATGCATTAACCTTTCGAAGTAAAGCAACGATTAGTAACACATCCGCGAGTAATGTAACAGAAACGCGGCACAGCAGCGGATAAAGTTTTACCAGATACTGGAGTGGGGGTAACACGGCGCGGAGTTGAGTACAGTCAACAGTGTCAGTGAAAAGTAGGTAGACGTGTTGTGTAGGACTGATGTGCCTCTGAAGTGCTTCTTTCGTATTATAGTCGTATACTGCCATATCACCTCTATCTTATCTGTGACGTTAGAATTTCTTATGTACGATATAACACGTGTTAACTCCAAACATGAAAATTATACCTATGTTTAAAAATTGAAACAAATTTAGTCGCGAAACTTTTATTTATAGTGTGTGCGTTGTTTGTTTACAAAAAGAAATATCAACATGTTGGCCGATGGTTATCTGGTTGGTGACGGCTCCTGGAATTTGCGAGTATACGTCACTGATCTTCAGGTAGAAAGGACTCTCAGAGTGAAGGGTGATTTGCACATCGGTGGAGTCATGTTGAAGCTCGTGGAGGATTTAGGTAAGTTCACAATGAAAACACGAACGATGAATGCCTTCCTCGACCATTATAGGTAGAATAATTCCACGCAACCTCATCATCGACGCTGTGTAGTCTCAATATTGACAATGTCGTTAAATAAACTTACAGAACTTTCTTCTATGTCCGGTGTATGAATAAAGGACATTTATGTTGGAAGTCTGTCACCCGAAATCTCTATAACTGGACTGATGGCATTTACTTATTTATTAAATTTTATGAGCAGGCGTGGCTCAGTCGGTATAGCGGTTAGGATGGACGACCCAGAAATCGAGGTTCGATTCCCGGCAGGGGAGGAGGTGTTTCTCTTCGCTGGAGCGTTCGGACCGGCCCTCGGGTCCACACAGCCTCGTATGTGATGGATACGGGGCTCTTTTCGTGGGAAAGAGGACGGTACCGACCTCTCAACTCGAAGTAACGCAGTTAGGAATCTGTGGAAGTATACTTCCATTCTCCCATACGTCTTCATGCCTTGATGCTTTAATTACCTCAGCATTTAGTCTGTGTAGGTGTCCAGTTGTTAAAATGTGCCTGAAATGTCCGTGACGGTGCGCCATGGTTAGGTAGTGACGTAGATTTTTATGTCGTCATTAGAAAGTTTAGCGACTTCTTTTTCAATATATGAGAACCATAATCGCCACACCAGAGTTCCCATTGAGCACACTGGACTCGGTTGGCTATTTCAAGGCATGACGCAGCTGCAGAGGTAAAAAGGTAACGTTGTGCAGTGCAATAATAAGTGAAGCATCGCTCCATGAAGACTTCGGAGGGACTGGAGGTGTAGCTCCACCAATATTGACTTCGACAGTAGTTGGAGTTGAGTGGTTATCTTCACATCCTGCCCGCTTTACCCCGAGGGAAACAGCCCCTGGTACCCATTGTGTAGGAAGCTGGGTGGGCCCCGGAACCTGTATGGTCATTATGGAGAAGAGATTTTTTTTTGTCCCTGCCGGAAATCGAACCCCTGCCGTCCAGCCAGCCCTTGGCTGTACCAATTGAGCTACCCTTACACAAAGTATGTTTAAGGCGTTTACTTATGCAGTTATAGGAGACTGACAGTTTTGTAACTCATTGTAGTGTTAAGACTCATCGGAGCAGACACATGAAATGAATTTTCACATTTAACACGGCCAGAGTCCGTCCTCATGTGTCGTGTTGCCTGTCACAAGTGCTTATGTCTACAGAATTCATTGAGTGACCTTGTCACTGAACCGTATAATCAGTTCGCAAAGAAACGAGTTCAGGCCCCGTAGGTTTCTCGCACTGAAATGGCTAATTACTTGACTCTTATCGGCCATTACGTCATCTCCAAGAATTCACATGGCCACTTCGATGCATGTATATAGCGTAGTTGGTATAGCGACTGGCTACCGGCCGAAAGCGGAATGGTTGCACTTCGAGCCCCGGCAGGGGATAAGACTTTTCTCTTCTCCGCGTTATCCAGACTGGATCTGGGTCCCACTGCCCGGCGGCTCTTACCCCGGGAGTAAAGCTACCTGGGTGTGAAGGTGATCATTCAACAACCAGTGCCGAGGTCAGGAATACGTGGATCTGCACATCGACTGTCCTATAAGTTTTCATGGCGTAGTGCTTAATTAGTTAGGCACAGGGACAACTTTATATTTTGTCATTATATCATTTATTCTTTACAAGTCACGAGAAGCTGCTAGTCTCTTATCTACCTACAGATTTCTCCCCATTTTTTCGAATGCAGAGATTCACATGAGCCCGCCACCGGCTGCTATTCGCAGACAGATGTATCTTGTTCACTTCCTATTCCTTTTAATATCTAGCATAAAAAATTGTCCCGGTGCTTCATTAACCATCACTACATGAAGGCGTATGGGAGAATGGAGATACTGCTCCACGTATTCTTAACCTCAGTGCTATATGTGTGGGCCACCTTGATCTCGAGAAGAGGGTTCTTTAATGTTGTCCAGTACATACATGAGAGGGTTCTTTAATGTTGTCACATGCAGGACAAGAGTAAAGAACCCTCTTCTCGAGAACGACAGGGGGGCACACATTCGGCCCCTGTCAAAAGAAATAATAAGAGGGACGACACGCACCAGCTTGGTTTACGAATTTCAATCGAATCTTAACAAACTAACTATAAATATTTTAAAGTATTGGAACAGCCGCTGTAGTTGTAAAAACTTTAGATTTTACAGCCAATTGTATATTATTTACATTGTATGTATATATTTTAACTTTTAGAACATGTACTGTAATAGTGGCTTCTAACTGTATTGATGGAAAGGTGTCCCCCTGAAGATGGTCTCTGAAGACCGAAACATGTAAGGACGTGAGGCCTTGGAGGCCCATGGGGTTGTGAGATGTTGAGGTTCCCACATTTTCTAGACAATCGGCTCATAAATGGCGGCAAGGTTGTCAGCCTTACACACCTGCCGCTCTTTACCCCCAAGAATATTCCTGGTACTTCCGGGAGGGACTTTAAGCCGTGGGTCCCGTGTCGAAGCTTTACGGCACGTAAAAGAACCTCATACCTCCAAAGGAGGTCACTGAGCAAAATTGCGGACGTTTGCCGCCCAACAACAGTCACTAATACCTCCGGTAGATGGGGGAAGCATTATAGATACGTCTCAGCCAGTAGAGCCGGTCTCGCTGGCTGGGCGGGACTGATGCTAAGCACGAATACCGGTAGGATATAGAGGCTGGTAGAAATCATAGAGGGAAGTACAGTGGACCACTACAGGTCTAAGTGCATGGGGAAACCCATCCTCTCTAATAACTAACTAACTAACTAACTAACTACTTCTGTTAGAGGCTGAGTCGACCCCACGGCCATAGTGCGGCTGAAAGGACTAGGTAAATTGAAAAAAATTCAGTGACCTCATCGGGACTTGAACCCGCGACCTTCCAGCTTGTAGCATAGTGCCTCAATCAACTACGCTACCGCGTGCCCCCGCCAACCATGGAAGGGTTTTATTTATTTATTTATAAATCAAAACCGAAAGCCTAACACAAGTTACCAGTGTTCCCCGCAAATACATAAATAGCAGTTCTTGCACTATGTTTTGGACCCTTTCAGAAGTGAATCTCTGAATTGAACCATATTCTTGGTGTAGCAACGTGTCACATTGATTCATAACTGTGAGTAATGTGTAGTTGCGATGCATTTCATTGCACCAATACAATGCCATCCTTTCAGGATTTAAGTGGTATATCTTGCTGTAAGATCTCAGGAAAAGGGAGTGGCGTTTTGAATTTCTTACACACGTCAGAGGGACCAAGAAGATTCCTCTATACAGATGGGCAGTGTCTCGCATAGTTTACATTAACGCAGTATCTGTTACAGCTGCACATCTGCAGAAGGGTTTGACTTGCGTTTGCTGCTCCGCTGCGCACCATCTCGAATCGTACTATACATATGTGGTGTTACTGCAGGACAGTAAATGCAGTTATGTAGCGATTGGATCCGAAAGAATTCCCGTGTATATATCAAGCCGCTGTCAGTAGCCAGACTATATATCGTCGAATGACTGATGAATTGCAAAGAATTTTGAAGGAAGCGGCGGTGATCTGACTGTGGGACTACTCTGCTATATGCCGAGGGAAAACAGAAGAAACTCGGTCAGGATACACGATAGATTAGAACCGAGCACGTCTCGAATACGAGTCTGGAGTGTTACCTCTACACCACTCCGTTAAGTGACTCCGTATAGTCTGGTAGATACCGATGTTAGTGAGGAGCATGCTGACTTAATCTTATTCCCTGAAGACAGATGCAGAAGGTTCCTGGGAAACGTTGGTAACTGCCACATGTTACACTGCGTCAAGTCTCAAAAGAAGGTAATGGTCAGACTGAACAGTTTGGTGTAAAAGTAACGGTTCAGATTTGTATTTGGAAGGTCCTCGATTCGATTATCGTCAGGGACACAGGCCGTCCTGACTAAGGTTTGTCGTGGTTTTCCGCAATTTTCCAGGTAAATGCCGGCATAATATACCTTGATTAGGTCACAGGTGTTTCCGTACAAATGCTTCTAACTCATCTTTCAGATATAATCCTGCGTTCGACGTTATGGACTAGTTACTGAAACCATCTTTAAATAAAACAACAATAACCCTTGGTTTTTATTTTAAATCAAGCCTTGTTAAGCACGACTTCAAAATTCTTCACGCCATCGACGAAGGTGTTTATGTAACCTATTTATTTAAATATATTGCATGCATTTACATTTATATTTCTGAAATGTTCTGAGATATGACGTCTTGTAATCCGTTGAAAAAGCAGTATCCCAGAAGATAGTGAGTGCTCTTCATAACCACCGCTCTGAAAAACTCACATCTGTGTAAATATATATTTATGTTTATAAGTTGATCATATTTCTCCGTAAGGCTTCAGACTTGTATTAGGGAGGTGTTTGGTTCGAAGGGATGCCCTCTGTTCTGAAGTTAATATGATCTACCACAGTTTCCGGATGAGAATTGGTGAGCCGGGTTAGCGCAGTCGGCATAGCGAGTGCCTACCGGTTGGATGGCCAAGGGGTCGGAGTTCGAGCCCCGATAGAGTCAAGAATTTTCTCTTCACATCGTCCAGACCGGCTCTGGGGCCCACCAAGTCTGTCCAGTTGCTATCGGCGGATTTTCCCCGGTGGTANCGCGCTGTCTGCGCTCGGTGAGTCGGGGGGGGGAGGGGAGGGTGGGGGGGGGGGGGGGGGCGTGTAGCTGACTACTCACCTCCAGCTAGTGCCGAGGTCAAGAAAATGTGGATCTATAATCCACTTCCACATACGCCTTCATGGCGTAGTGCTTAATTAGTTAAGCACAGGTACAACTTTAACTTCTGTAGAAGAATTTCGGTTTAGTATCTACCGAAATCCCCCCATCTGTCCTTTATGATGGGCGTCTCATTTTGAGCCTGTAAACTGAAATTTAGAGACTTCATATAAGCCTGAACAAATCATGTAAGTTTGAAGCTTGTCTGAATGGGAGGAAACTTTTTAAGTTTTGTGAGGGACATCCTTGAATCCGCCTGTTCAGTTTCCACAGAGTTGTGGCATCGGACGAGGTGTGGTTGCTGACATCCGATGCGTACAATTGCGTAAACATCCGTCCTCTGAAGCTAAGTCAATAAGTGAACCTTAACACAACGCACACACCCCATTCTCTACGCCTCTCTCTCGCTTTCATCAGATAGAACACTGTTCCTGCCATGTGTATGAATGTGTTCTTTCATGGGAATGTCTGTAAGATCTGTCACGTTAGCGTGTGCCTTGTTATTGAACACGTGAAGAATGTGTAGTAGAGATATTACGCAGCTAGATAACTCTTGGTAGAACCAAACTGCAAAATGTTAACAGGATGTGTCCATCTGCTTGTGGCTCTAATTGGCGCAGTTAGGTGATTCCCCGGCTGTAGAGGTTACGGAAAGGAGAGGGATATTTGACCTACATTTCTGCGCTCAGTGATGAGGAAATACAGGTACGGTAGGCCTAAGCAAGCAAGTTAGTTTAGCGGTAATACTGTATTGTCTTAACTCGTAGGATTTGAAGTTCTCACAGCCACCTGCTTACATATGCGCTACAAAGAACAGCCGGTTAATGCTGTTTAGGGAAACAGTAGCTGTTTATTGCGAGAACTATACGGAACACACAAATACACTGTGTGGGCAGAATGCAGTATATATAAATTCAGTTCGTACCTCAAAGGAAACACTTTACGTCTCCGCTACAAAGCCCAACCGGTTAATGCGGTTTAGGGAAACAGTCGCTGTTTATTGTGAGAAACACACGGAACACTGAAAACATAGCTCCATCCTTCTTAACTCTGCACTAGATGTAGTGGCAATCTTCGTATCCGTACCACACGCTACCGGTAGCTAATGGATACGAGGCTGGCTGGTTCTAACTCCGTGGAGCTAATTCCTTGAGAAGCCCCCAGTTACTGAGCCGCTCAAGAATTTCCCATGATTTTATGGAAGCTGGAGGTTCATTACCGTGTTCACATGAGCCGTTCACTGGTCCTTATCCTCAGCCAGATCAATCTAGCTCATTCGGGGCACGCGGTAGCGTAGTTGGTTGAGGGCCTATGCTACAAGCCGGAAGGTAGCGGGCTCAAGTCCCGATGAGGTTATTGAATATTTTTTCAGTTGACCTAATCCTTCCAGCCGCACTAGGCCATGGGGTTTACTCAGCATCTAACAGAAATGAGTACCAGGAATTAATTAAATAATTTTCCTGGGGAGTAAAGCGCGGCCGGCACCTAAGGCTGACAACCTTACCGCCATCTTTGAGCCGATTGACTAGATAGTGTGGAACCCTCAACAACCTTCACGGCCTGGTACAGGGATAGCTTTACTTTACTTACTTTACCATCATAATTCTCTAAGATGCATTTTAATATTATCCCCTACCTACTTCTGGGTCTTCCGATTGGTCTCTTTCCTTTTGACTTTCCCACCAAAATCTTGCATCTTATTTTTCTTCTGCACCATGCGTGCTGCGTGCCCTGCCCATCTCATCCTCCTTGACTAGGTCGTTCTAATTGTACTTCGTGAATAGTACGAGCTACGTGTTGAAAATTTAAATGTCACGTAGATGGACTTAATGCTCCAAGTGGTTCAGATACATACCGTTCCACGTTGTAAAATCTGGGCATTTGGTTTAGATTCCCCACAGCCGGAGAAGCTTCTAGTGTCTAATGTTTCAGAGAGGAATAAGAGCTGAGAACGTTTTAGTGGCTACTACGAATATGCCACAGTATCAGATCATAAAGTCATTTGTTTCTGGTACATCCGAAGAGCTCTGACCTTTGAGATGTAACGCAGAAAGTCTGCAGACAGGCTGCAGTCAGCAGGAAGTTCGATGGTCTCTTGCACGACCTTGTCATGTGACCGTGTTCCCCCGCCCCCACCGCCTGTAGCATCCTTTTTAAACAGGAATCTTGTTGAACATGGCCATTATGCCCTAGGGCTCACTATTTGGTTGCAGGGAGGACCCTGAAAGACCCAGGATCGGCACTTTTTATATTGCCGGACAGTTAACGCTCTCACAGGGAAACAAATTGTGGAGAATTTCATGACGTTGGAACTTGAAAATCTGCTTTATCAATCATATGATTTGTGCTCTGCATAAGTGAACTGGAAAAGTTTTAGTTGTACGGTGTTTTGTGACGCGAAGTGTTGCCAGAGAAGGAACTACTACTCGTTGAACGAATTTAGGCGGGGGAGGCTTATTTCTGGATTTAATCCAACTGTTACAAATCCCCCCCCCCTCTTTTTTTTTTTCCTCCTAGTTGCTTCCTGTANAGTCTGCCACACACACACACACACACACACACACACACACACACACAATACTGTCTCCACGCTGTAGCCGCACATACGAGTACACATCCCGGTTACTGCTGGCTTCCGTTTCGCTTTGCGGTAAGCATTCCTGCTTCGTATTTGGGAGGTCTCGTGTTCGGTTGTAGGCCCGAAAACCATTATCATATTATTTCCGTGGTTGGTGTCAGTTTCCCTAGGAGAATTGTATGTTTATTTGACATAGGGTCTCGCGTGAGCTGTTGTGCTCAGGGTTCTGGAAAAGGTGGAGGATTTCTTAAGGAATCTGATAAACTGTTTGCTTCGCAAGAAGAATTCTGCTTCTTGGAGTTAAGTCCTTTCCGAGATTATATCATCTATCATGCCTGCAGTCATCGCTGTGTCCCTAGAAGTAGCACTGGCCAACATTCACTCGCTAGCCAAGCTCGGTTGTAGTTGTAGGTTTTAAAAGTTCTGTGTCCCTGTGTTCCCTCGTGTATTATTCTGAGGCTGCGTATCGACTGCGCGCAGCTGTTCTTGAGCGGAAAACTCGTCCGTTTGTATACTGTGTTCGTGTCCAGGTTCGAAGCGCGCTGTTGATCGACGCTATTCCTCAGTTCTCAGACCGTCTCAATCGTCTCAATTGAAAGAGCACAGCACGCTGAAATCCCATTGCCGCGGGACAAAGAACTGCTCCGATTTGGTTCGACACACACCAAGTTCGCGCGCGGTAACATCGAATCGACTTTGCGAGGCAGGGCAACGATCATTGCCTCGCACGGCAGCCGATACCCGGCTTAACGGCTTGAGCTTATGTGTAGATAGGCTATATTGCGTCGATTGGTGGGGATGATTCACGAATCGGTAAGTATTGGCCCTGATCCAGCCGATTATCCTAGAATTTGCCTTAGGGACTGTGGAAGATCATGAAATAACCCAGTGAGGATAGCCGGTATACCGGCCTAGACTCGAATCGACCGCCACTCCAACCTCGTCGGTAGTTTGCATTGACGTACGTTTGGCGGAGGGGTTGTCAAACCATGACCACCTAACACAATAAGCGAAAAGTGCAGTTCTGCACATTGTTGCAGGTCCCCGTCAGGCTGTACGTTGACAGCAAGAACCTAAATAGCTTTACAGCCTCTCTGCACCTACAGTAAACTAGAAAATGTCCCTATACAGTCACGAAAAGTACAGTTCTGCACATTGTTGCAGGTCCGTATCAGGCTGTACGTTGACAGCAAGAACCTAAATAGCTTTACAGCCTCTCTACACCTGCGGTAAGCTAGAAAATGTCCCTGTACAGTCACGAAGTGTAGTTAATGCACATAGTTACAGGTTCACATCAGGCTGTACGCTGACAGCAGGAACCTAAATAGCTTTACAGCCTCTCTACACCTGCGGTAAGCTATAAAATGTTCCTGTGCGGTCACGAAGTTTAGTTATGTACATTGTTGCAGGTCCCTGTCAGGCTGTACGTTGACAGCAGGAACCTAAATAGCTTTACAGCCTCTCTGCACCTACAGTAAGCTATAAAATGTCCCTATACAGTCACGAAAAGTACAGTTCTGCACATTGTTGCAGGTCCGTATCAGGCTGTACGTTGACAGCAAGAACCGAAATAGCTTTACAGCCTCTCTACACCTGCGGTAAGCTAGAAAATGTCCCTGTACAGTCACGAAGTGTAGTTAATGCACATTGTTACAGTTTCACATCAGGCTGTACGCTGACAGCAGGAACCTAAATAGCTTTACAACCTCTCTACACCTGCGGTAAGCTATAAAATGTTCCTGTGCGGTCACGAAGTTTAGTTATGTACATTGTTGCAGGTCCCCGTCAGGCTGTACGTAGACAGCAGGAACCTAAATAGCTTTACAGTCTCTTTGCATCTACAGTAAGCTATAGATAAAATGTTTCTGTACAGTCATGGAAAGATTCGCTAAGTGTTTCGCCGGTTGCAAGTACAGTTTGCTAAAGCATTTGCTCTACATTAAACCTTATTGATTCTATTGAACTGCGTGGATGCAACTGTAGATTGAAATTCAATCGAAGAAGTATCGCCAAATTACAAAGAATCANCACGACCCGTCCCAGGAGGCGTGGCCTACTCTAAGCAGCATCGCAAAATTACCAAGCACTATTCAATGACTGAAGAAAGCAGTCTTCTGGGATTTGGCACCGTGTATATGTGGTGTTAACCGACGTTTCGGAGGAACGTATCGCCTCCATCTTCAGGGTAGAAGAAAAAATATAAGAAATCTGCAAAGCGAAGAGACAGTCTGCTTTTACCGGTTCTCACGGTCTCTTCGCTTTGCAGATTTCTTATATTTTTTCTTCTACCCTGAAGATGGAGGCGATACGTTCCTCCGAAACGTCGGTTAACACCACATATACACGGTGCCAAATCCCAGAAGACTGCTTTCTTCAGTCATTGAATAGTGCTTGGTAATTTTGCGATGCTGCTTAGAGTAGGCCACGCCTCCTGGGACGGGTCGTGACCCACACTTTGAGAAGTCATTGGTTATTAAGGGTTAAATTATTTTGCGCAGTATATCACATAGACGCTATCGTTTGCGAAGCGCAGCTTTGGCGTTGTGTTCCATCGTCCTGTGAGACAAGTAGTCGCATCTATTCTGCGGTTTCCGAGAAGCGAACTGTTACCGTAGCCAAGCCGCTAAAGGAGGTGTAAGAAGTTGTTTAGTACGACAAGATATTACAGGATCGTATTCGGTTGAGTTGAGGGAACGCTGGGAAATGTTGCCTCGTCTGCAACCATTACATTACCATGACTAGGAATTAGGTGACAGACTGAAGACGTGGCTTTGTTGTCTTTGCTATTACTCATTCGACAAACATTAAATCCGTGTATTCATTTGAAATCTGGGATTTTAACGGTTGTTATCTCTTAAACGCATTAATGCATGCTGTACAGGTTTAACCATTTGGAGCCTGTAATGAATCTAAATAATAACCAGGAATACGCATGCGCAAAAGATGGTTCAGCTCTCGACATACAATAATATATGTAAGCGTTAACGCGTAGCATCAGAACAGTCGACGTTAGCAACGCCATCCGTTACCGCGCCGTTTAACGCTTCAGTGCACGACGCTCAGGTGACGTGCCTGGCGTCCCTGCGGCGAATGACCATGACACGCATCCACTGAAGGTCATTTCAGCCTTACATTATTTGTAATTCGCTTAGGGGGGGTGGAGTCTAACTGGGTCCACTCGGCACGGCGGCCACTGATTGGCCTATTGTACCTGCTCAGGGTGATTATAATGATGGAGAATTTGGTGGAATGAAGATTGGCAGGGGAAACCGAAGTACTCGGAGAAAACCTACCCCAGCTCGTCTTTGTCCACCACAAATCCCACTTGACCAGACCCGGGTTTGAACCCGGGCCGCCGCGGCGGGAAGCCAGCGAATAACCGCTTGAGCTATGGCGCGGCCCTGCCCCTACATTATAGTTACAGGTGTAATTTAGTTTTTATCTGCCTGCCAGCCAGCCAGCAAGCAGCAGCAGCCCTTCTGAACCTTGGCCGTTTTTTTTTCGGTTTCTTATTCTATACACAGTAGGAATCCTTGGACGGGGGATCAGCCCATCGCAAGACCGCTACCTACACACAAAACAAACATCGTAAACGCACATAGACATCCATGCCCCGAGTGGGATTCGAACCCGCGATCCCAGTGTTTGAGCGGGCGAAGACTGTACATACCTTAGACCGTGCGGTTACTGTGAACGGAAGTTTTTTAGTTCCTACCCCATAGAAAACGCTCCAATATGAAAACCAGTGCTTGCTCTTTAGGGAAGTTTACGGAGACTCGTACGAGTAAATGGCTTATATTGCAGAAGTGAATTTTGTCCACCATGCATGATCGGTCCATATAATGGAGACGCAGTGGGAGGTGCGACTTATTTTTATGTTACGTTGATCAGGTTCATGCTTCAAAGGGCTATAACGTTTCTGCAGAGTTAACATTCTAGCACTTTGTCCTTGTTGTCGTGTTACCCTTATCACATCAGTATTTTACGTCATATTGGCTCAAGTGATATTGTTGTCATTTGTGCTTTGTTAAGTACACAGTCTCACCTGTCTGAAGTATTCCTAGCTTTTTGTCAGTCTCTCCATACAAATACCGGGACTGTACCTAGATCAGACCACGACCACTACATATCTTCCCTGTCCTGTACGTTCTTCATCCATCGCGATAAGTCCATCTGCTCAGTGAAGAAGGATACGGAAAAAAAGAACGTAATGTGGCATATTTGCCCAAGGCAAGAACTGTGGAGTCAGAGAAACAGCCGTTGCTAGGGAACAACCCTGAAACATTCTTTTCTAGGCAACTGACGGAACGACGTCTTTTTGCTAGGCAGCAGATTCTTAATAAGCAAGAATAGACGGCCGCGGCTAGGGAACTGCTCGGTAAACACTTTCCCGAGGGGACGATTAGCATACGAGAATGAACGGGGTTTTGTACGGTGGATCATGCAAAGGGGTTATAAGGAAGACACATGGGTCGACCAAGTCAATTCTGTACGGGAGGCTGTGGAGAAAAGGGACAGTTGGAAGGTGGAGCCATTCCGAGAGGATTTGAGCTCAGAAGCTGAAGAATCTCCACTGTTAGACGGCGTTGCCAGGGAAGGGCTGATGAAGACAGGAGGCTAGAAAAGGCTTAGCGGGTGCTGTGGTGATTTGTGAAGATTACGGGTGGCGCTGTAATTGGTTGTAGTTCCGCGGTCAGTAAATCCAATATCCAATCCAAAACCCCGTCTCTAGTCACTCCATACCATGACAGTGTTTCCACTTTCCTTCCGAGTTTGAATGCCGGAAATATGGTGGGACAGTAATGAAGGAATTTTGTAAGTATGACATAACGGTCTACGTCACTAAATGACGATGACGCACTGTATAGTTTGAGGCGCTGGCAGCGTCATAAAATAGGTAGCAGATAAGTAAACTTAAGCAAAGTGTACGTCGAATTTGGATCTCTTCCTAATGGAAAGAATCAAAAGGAAACGTTATGTCACTGGTTGTGTTTAATTTTTAACACACTGTATTGTTTACTGATGACACATCCTGTTGCTAATTAATAATCTGAGAGGTCGCTACGTTTGTTCGTCAGCAAGGTGATTCCTCAATGAAAACGTGATGCTGACACAGCTCATAATAGTCTTGCGAAAGGACTTGTAATTCTTCGAAGCAACATTGCATCGCGGCAGCTTAGTGTGACTGGATATGCACTGTGCTCAACCATCTCAGGAAGAGATGTGTTTCTCAACCGGTGGTTCAAGGAGAGTTGCCGGCCCACTAATTGTTGTTAGCCTTATACTAGTTCATAATTTTACCGCAGCTGGAAACATTTACTGAATTGCTATCGACATTTAGGAGTAAAATGACGTACAGCCCGGGTATTTAGAAGCGACAGTCCTTCGCCGCGGAGTAGGAGAAGTATTGGTAGAGGCGGGGAGAGCTCCAGCATGCCGACAAGTGTGGCGGGGAATGCAGTACAGGCGTTCTCAAGAGGAAATAATTTCTCACCTCATTGTGTTGCATAGTGTTGGCGGTTTAGTCTCGCTGATGTTCACACATCCAGTGTTAAGTTTTAAGTGCCGAATGGCATACTGTTATGCACTATACACTATTATGCACTTTTCACTCTTATATACATGAAGAGTTTATACACAGTTTATTACACAGGTCTATTCTAAAGGGGCAACACCGGCAATATTTGATCCCGGGTGTGGTCAAGTGGGATTTGTGGTGGACAAAGTGGCGCTGGGGCAGGTTTTCTCCGAGTACTTCGGTTTTCCCTGCCAGTCTTCATTCCACCAATTGCTCCATAATCACCCTCACCTATCATCTGTGGCTGGTACAGTAGGCCAGAAGTGGCCGCAGTGCAAGGGACTTTCCCACCCCACTAGCAATAAAAAAATACTTCGTGTAGGTGGCATGTTAAAGCAGATAGAAAAAATGTACAAATACGAGACAAAAAAGAAAACCAACGAATAAAAATAAACAATAAAATAAAATATTAATACAGCAAATAGAGAATAATACACTCAAATACGACTCCAAGAGTCAACATTTTTAACTTGACTATGCAAGAAAGAATGCTTTTAACTGAACTTGAGATGTCTGCTCGCACTGAAAACAAACGAATGATTAATCACAACACCCCTCAACTTTCACGAATGGACCTGCCCAGCCACTGCGCAGCTTTTCCTGGACCGTCACTTCTAAATACTCGGGCTGTAATATAAAAATGGATCTTAAAATAAAGAATTTTGAGGATATGTATTAGATTAGTCTGGTCCAGAATATGATTTATTAATAGACACTGCAATGAATCTTCGGTTTCCATAAATCGCTGAAAATTTATTGACTAAACATTTTGCAAATCGTCTTTGAGGATGCATTAAACATCATGTAGGCAACTCTCCAGAAGGAGAGTATCCGGGATACCCCAGTCGATATAGCGAAGGGATCCGGTGGACGGCCGGGTTTTGATTCCCGGTTATGTGAAAGAGATTTTTCTTCACAGCTTTCGCACTGGCTCTAGGGCCCAACCAGCCACCTATCCAATGGGTACCGGTGGCTCTTTCTCTGGGGATAAAGCTACCGGGGCGTGAAGCTGACCTCTCACCTCCATCAGTGCAGAGGTCAAGAATAGCGGAGCTATACCTCCACTCCCCATACATCTTTATGGCGGAGTGCATAATTAATTAATTACACTGACAGAAGGAAAATCCTTTGTTTTCAGCGAGATCTCTTGTATAGCGATTTTGATTCCCGTGGTATGTTGAAAGTAACCCATAGCAACGTTCCATGATGACGTAACAATCAGCGTCACTCATTATGACGCGCCCTCAAAGATTTGTCAGAGGACTTGGTCGTTTATTAGCTTCTTAGGGAAGAATCTGGTCCATGGAGTTGGCTTAGTGACTGTACTGTTTGTGTTGAATGTTAAGGCACGTCCACATTACTCGTGCTCGTCGGGAAACTCGTCTGGCTTTTACTTGTTCACACTACTTCAGTTGCTCGCCAGGCTTCGGCGCGTGAGGATCCGTATATTTACTCGTAGTGTATATAGGCTGTAGTCGTATTTTAATTTATTGGCTATAGTTTTAAATTAAAAATATGCTTGTCTCGTGACTTGTCATATCGTCCACATTACTCGCGAGCACAGCGAGTCACACGAGCACGAGCACTAGTAACGTGGACCCGCCTTTACTAGAACGTTACGGGAACAGTTCCTCTAGGCTCCGCCTGCGCACTTTTCAGTTATTTTCTTTTTGATATCCCGATGAGAAATATGTACCTTATATCCTCCAAAATGTCCTAGTGCATAATATTTAATTGTGAATGTTTGACATGGGCAAGGTATACACCTCTTTCATTTTAATACCACATGAATGTGGTATTGTCACGTGTTGGAGTGACTCTCGACGGGGTTTTGGATTGGAGATTGGGTTTATTGACCACTTTACAACTCGACTCGTAACTACAAGCAATTACAACGTTATCGCTAATCTCCACACCTTAACAAATCATGACAACACGCGCTAAGTCTTTTCCAGTCTGCTGTGTCTTCACCAGTCATTCCCTGGTAACGGCTTCTAACAGTGGAGATTCCTCAGCTTCCGCGCCCACTTCGTTACTCGCTATCTCTCAGCTTTCAGCTGTCAACCTACACGGTTGCCCCCTTTGTCCTCCCTTATAACATCTAGGCACGGCCCGCGTAGAAAACACTGTTCATTGTCGTACTTCAACCGTTTCCGCGGAAACACGCCTGCGTCACTCAGCAATGGTAGTGTATCCACGTTTATTAAAAAACAGGTGCTCCAGCAACGTGCGTTGTTTCGCGGTCGTTACCCAGCAACGGGTCTACACGCTGCGGTAGGTAAATGAATACACACACATATCCAGCAATACAAGGCACGCAGTCACAAGGGAAGGACAGAACACAGGACACAATATACACAAAAATATAGGAAGAACACTCCCATAGGAGAGGATTGACGTAACTCGCGAAATTTGAAGTGCGACGTATAGATGATAAATCTTGAAAAGTTTTAATATATAAATTTTATTATTATACATGACATATTTACATTTTAATCATATTATAAAGGAGACATGATGGCACACAGTGCAATGGTTTGACGTAAACAAATCCACACCTGAAGACGGCACATTAGTGCCGAAACATGTAGTGAAGAGAAAGGTGAAATTGTGTGCACTGTAAGACGGTTGGTACAAAGCCGCATCATGAACGTGAATACGCGTCGCTCAGTATGTACAGTGACTGCGTTACGGGTTGGAGAAGCCCGAGAGTATGGAAACGGGGGTATAGCTGCATATTTTCTTAACCTCGTTACTAGATTTAAGGCTGGTAGCTTATTTACTCTCCATAACGATCTACGTCATCACTTCAGTTTCGCCGCTGGAGATCAGTTTAGTTGATGCAACATGAGTTATATATGTAGCACGAGATATTGGTTTGAATAAATTGGCATGACCATTGCATTGTTTGCTGGAGCTCTAGGGGTGAAAGGTTAAGTGGAACAGCGGAGCTTAATATGAAGGGCCCAATAACCAAATGATGCACATTGCTTGTTCATTTTGAGTGTAGCCAGTGCCCTGCAGAATCTGATCTGTCTGTGGCTATGTAGTCTTTTTGTTTGTCCTTGGTCGCGTTTTCAGTTTTTTTAATCCTGTACACAGTCGGTAGGACTCCTTGGACCGGGGATCAGCTCTTCGCAAGGCCGCTACGTACACAAACAAAGACGCAGACAACCATGCCTTGAGTGGGATTGGAACCCACGATCCCAGAGTTAGAGCTAGCGAAGACAGTTCATGCCTTAGACCGCGCGGCCACTGTGTTTGGCTTCAGAAGCCAGTGGAAGCTCAAATACTCAAGAAATCCCCCATAATTGTAGGACCCGAGCGCTCATTGCCGTGTTTATACATGAGCCTGCTTAATGTGAAGNGGTAGGACTCCTTGGACCGGGGATCAGCTCTTCGCAAGGCCGCTACCTACACACAATACATACAGAGACGCAGACAACCATGCCTTGAGTGGGACTGGAACCCACGATCCCAGAGTTCGAGCTAGCGAAGACAGTTCATGCCTTAGACCGCGCGGCCACTGTGTTTGGCTTCAGAAGCCAGTGGAAGCTCAAATACTCAAGAAATCCCCCATAATTGTAGGACCCGAGCGCTCATTGCCGTGTTTATACATGAGCCTGCTTAATGTGAAGTCTTGCTTTTCTCTCTGCTATCTCGCTCTCGGGCTAGTGTCTGTTAAATTTTTCTAAGTTTGTTTACTCTGTTATGTAAAGAACATCCTATACGCCGGGAGATTGAAATGGAATAAAAATAGACACATTGCCAAGAGATGCTGTAAGATCTCATAGCGAGGAATATGTGTCTCAAGTGATAAATTTTGGCGTCTGGAAACAAATATTTGAGGCTTTCTTATGGTAGAACTTTTCCAAGATAAAGTGCCTTGTGGCGCTGTGTGTATATTTATGTTGATTTTACTCCATTTACACATATGGAGGCCTTCATATGGGATGTTAGACGATGACTTCACACCGCGGGGCCTCGTATTCAGTCCCAGACGATTTCATTTGAAATTCGTAATATGAGAATTAAAGGACCAATACATATGTAAGCAGACAGATTTATATTGTGGCGTTTAGACCCGTTGCTGGGCAACGACCGCGAGATAAGTAAAAATACAACAGCTGTCACAGAGTCACGGCTTCGCAAACAAGCATGTTTTAACGGCAACAATTGGGAACAGCAACAGAGGAGCAGTGTGCAGTCCGTGCCTAGATTCCATAAGCAGGACATTTGGAGCAATGAGTTAGTTGCGAGAAAGTCGCCAGCCGATAAGAACGTGAGACCGGAAGCAGAGAACGTTGTTGTATCCGTCACCAGGCAACGATTGGTGAAGACACAGCAGACTGAGAAGGCTTAGTACGTGCTGCAGTGAATTGTAAAGTGTGTGAATTAGCGAAAGCGCTATAGTTGCTTGTAGCAACGATCTGTGTGTGTTCGGAAAATCCAATTACCAATCCAACCCCCGTCTGTAGTTATTCCCCATGCACCGCGACTAATAGTCTATTGTACGTTCCCCTTTGATATTCTCCCAGACGCCATACCCTACCGGTACTGGTGCGTGCTATCAGCCCCGTTCAGCCAACGAGGTCGGCCCTCGGTACCCGATGCTTCCCCCATCTACCGGAGGCATTGGAAACTACTTGGGCGGGAAACTTGCCTAATTTTGCTGATAGGTCTCCTAAAGACATGAAGATCTTTTACATGCCGTAAATCTACGACACGGGACCCACGGCCTAAGTCCCTCCCGGAGAACTTGTTCCCTGAATTTTTCCGCCCTTAAAAATTCCACGACCTCCGCCGGGTTTGAACCCGCGTCTGTAGTTACTCATACACGTGTATTACTTGGTGGTTTTTATTAATATTTCAGACACTGCCAAACTGAAATGCTAGTTAAACTTTAGTAAGTGGTATGTTTGTAGAGTTGTGACGAGGAAGTACGGGTAGTCGTCTTGCCCGCAGTTCTGCCGCAGATGTCTGATCTCTGTTGCTTCAGGTGCAGTGTGTTTAAATTAAATGATGGTTGTATTCGTCCGTAACCATTCTTAACTGCTCGATCATGATTATTCGTCTATTTGTCAGCCATCCTTAAGATTCGATTAGAATAATCCATGTTGGTTTTCAGAGTCGATGAGAGCCATTACAATTAACTGAGAATCGTTGAGCTATTTATGAGTCATCTTTGCGATTCGATTAGAATTATTCTTCTGTTTATCAGTCATCTTTACAATTCAATTTATCAGTCACCCTTGCAATTCGATTTGAATTATCCTTCTGTTTATCAGTCATTCTTGGAATTCGATTTGAATTATTATTCTGTGTATCAGTCATCCTTACAACTCTACTTATCAGTCACCCTTGCGATTCGATTAGAATTACCCTTCCGTTTATCAGTCATCCTTGCGATTCGATTAGAATTATCGTTCCGTTTATCAGTCACCCTTGAGATTCGATTAGAATTATCCTCCCGTTTATCAGGCATCCTTGCGATTCGATTCGATTTATCCTTCCGTTTATCAGTCATCCTTGCGATTCGATTAGATTTATCCTTCCATTCATCAGTCATCCTAGCAATTAGATTTGAATTATCCTTATATTTATCAGTCACTTCTACATTTTGATGAGAGTCTTCCTTTCATTTAGCAGTCATCGTTACAATTCCGTTAGAATCATTCTGTTTATGAGTCATCAGTAGAATTCGATACGAATGCTTACTATCCGATCGAATAGTCCTATTTACCAGTCGATTTTACATCTGATTAGAATCGTCATCACAGTCGATCTGAAGATCCTTCGTTAGTGTAAGCAGCATAGTGAAAATACTGCTCGATGAGCTGCAGAAACGCGCTGCATACAAGTGGCTAGCCGGTCCCCCAGCGCTGTGGTCCACACACGGCCCAGGCCTTTGTGGATCTCAGTTTCTGAATGTGTACCAACAGTTAATAGTGAAGAAAGAAATGCGAGCCTCACGGGATTAGCGTCCTTCACAGCGGCTCAGAGTGGCGGGCTGACTTCTCTTCAAGAAGGCGGCGGCATCGAATTCACAAGGTCGACGAAGGCCACAGCTTTTGGATGTTGCTGCAGTCGGATGCAGGTGCATGGCCCGATCGAGTCCCCGTATGTAGCGGTACACTTATCTCTTCTTTCTATCCTTACCTTTTGAATTTCAAGTAACGACGCTGGATCAGTTGCAGAAGTTAGCTATAATAGAACACCGATTCTCAGAATTGCCAATTAACCAAACTGCCGCATCACACATGAGTGTTGGTTTCTTCCAAGTAAAGTGTTTAATTCTTGATCACATTTATTAATTTGTCGCGTTTCACATGTTTTAAAAGTTTTTTTTACTATTATTATAATCAGGGCCCGGATTTTGATGACATGTCATCTTTTTTCCCCCTGTTGCTCTTAAATATATATAAATCTCGGATATGAGCTGCTGGTTACAGAAATGTAAATTTTACAGGTATTTTTTTTACATTTTTTTACATTTTTAGGTTTAAGGTCATTTTTTTCATTTTTGGGGTAATTTTTTGGTACATTTTGGACTTTTAAGGGTATTTCTTGTCATTTTTGGCCATTTTAGGGATTTTTTCTTCATATGTTTTCTGAAATGTGAATAACATGGAAGCGAAGTGTTCTTTCTTTTCTCCTTTAGGTTATTTTTCTGGATTTTTTCGGTCCATCGGCTGTTTAAGTTTCTTTCTCAGTGTATGCAACGACTTACTCTCGACTGCAATTGTTATGTAATTACCTGGCTCCTGATTCATCTATCTTCGTTCATTCAAAGTGTTAGGGACAGTATGAAGTTACCGAACAAGTTGGGTGAAACGACAACACTACTACTTGTGTTCGGAAGGTACCCAGATTGAATTTCAGTCGTGACATGAACTGTTCTGACATTTTTTGTATATCATCAGTCCCTGTAGAGAAATTCCGTCATATTTCCTTCAAATAGGTTACAGAAGCGTCCTATAATATCCTTTATAATTCGCAATCCAATCATTCGAATCTATGGACGTACAGGTTGATTCTAAATTATTGTCGGGGTTTCCGTATATAGTTCACGGAAACCACGACAATAATTTAGAACCACTGTGTATCTTGAATTACTGATAATGTCGTTATATAAACAGCAGCTAAGGAATAAGTAAACAGATGTGAGAGTGAAGAAAGCAGCCTCGTGGGATGTGGCACCGTGTACCACATCCCAGAAGACTGCTTTCTTCATAGTCACCGCCGTGAAAACCTCAAATCTTAGAGACGTGGGAGTGTTTGCATTTAATATAAAACTTAGTTTTAAAAGAAATGTTAAGTGCAGAAATAATCAGTGGCGAGTCTACGTCCTGTTTGAGGATCTCTCAGCGATTACTGCCTCCATCTTCAGGGTCGAAAAGTAATCAGTGAACAGAGGCAGTACGTTCCTCCGAAAATGAATTTCTACCGGACTACACGGTGTTACACCCCAAAAGACAGTTAACTCTTTGATACAGGAGACTGAACAAAAACGAACCTGCGATTTTTCCTCATAACATTAATGACATCTTACATGGGGCCAATCGCTTATAAGTGCATGCATTTTCTTCTGTGTTAATTTCACGTTTTGTTTCGTTAAATCGTGTTCTGCTTTCTCTGCTTTTTCGTTCATTCATCAAAGTTTGAGCTGTGCACTTACAGTCTGGATGGGGGTGTTCAGAACGTGGATGTTGAAAAAGAACGAACTGTACTTAACGGACCACAACGCATATTGAACTTTTTCTTTGGATTACTTTATGACATTTATAGGTAAAGTTATCCATTTGCTTAATTAATTAAGCCATGAAGACGTACGGGGGAGTTGAAGAATGGCTCCACCATTTTTGATCTCGGCATTAGAAGGAAGTGAGAAGTCAGCGTCACGCCCCGGCCGACGACGCTGGCAGTAGCTAGCATGCATAGCAGAGGTTCCCAAACTTTTATACGTTATGTCCCACCTAAAATATTTCATGAATTTCACGCCCTTTTCTTCCAGAACATGTGCAAATAGATTTGACCTAACATTTAGCTATGATTGTACTTTTTTTATAATTTGCTATATGGCATTAAATGCATTTAATTTAAAAGACGCTTCGTACCTGGATTATGGGACGGATGTGGTCACCGCTTTGAACATAACTTATCATACCGCGGTTGTAGTTCTGAAATGGCCGCTCTAAAGTCGTTTTCGAGGTTCATCACAGAGCGATGTTTTGATGGTTGCCACTGTCGAAAATCCAGTCTCGCACAGATAGGGTGTTGCGAATGCGGAGAGCCCTCCTCCAATGTCCACCCAAAATTCTTTGTGCGGCTTTCTAGGAAACTGAAGTTTTAAAGGAGTATTAGATATAAGGTCAATATAGTTTTTTTTTTCCTTCAAGAGAAAATTGGTAATATTGGTGTGAATCAGCATGGAATGCGTCCATTATCCATTTGTATTTATCACTTACTGCTTCTGGAATGGCCGCGTGATGGCTCAAGCGGTTAGTTGCTGGCTTTCCACCGAGGCGGACCGGGTTCGATCCCGGTTCTGGTCAAGTGGGATTTGTGGTGGACAAAGTGGCGCTGGGGCAGGTTTTCTCCGAGTACTTCGGTTTCCAGTGCCCATCTTCATTCCACCAGTTGCTCCATAATCACCCTCGCCTATCATCTGGTGCTAGTACAATAGGCCAGAAGTGGCTGCAGTACAAGGGACTTAGGCCCACCCCACTAGCCATAAAAAAAATACTGCTTCGGGAAAGACTTAGAAAACCTGGACTGCAAATTAACCAAGTGATTTTTGATACATTGAAACTTGTTTTTTCTATAAAATCCTTGAAACGAGAAAACATGGCCAAACGTTTTCCTTCTAGTTTCCTTTAATTTACTGAACTTCCCAGAAATATCACTGAAGTACCCAAACTTAGAGACAGAGTATTCATTGCGAAAATATTCAGCATGTACCAGATTTTCTTCTTCTAAAAATAGTGCTCCTTCGTCTCGCAAGTTGTAAACATGAACCACAACGTTTCCTTTTGACAGACAACGAGAATTACAGTAAAACAGGAGTGGCCGATACTGGGCCCACATTTCCTCGCATGATCCCGCATGATGTCTGATTTTCTGTGGGCGATTCTTTATGTAGTGTACAGTTTTGGTCACTGTATTCATGACTCCACTCAGTTCCTTCGTAGCCGGTGAGTCGCGCGATGCATCGTACCGTGTGCACATCGCTTGTGGTGCTGATCGTTTAATTAAGGCCTGCAGTCCTTTATTTCCCCTCTGTTACGTGAGCTGCAGCCGCTCTTACTCCAACAAACAATTTTATGTTCCTTTCATGGAATCGGCAACAATTTTCTAAGAATTCTTTTGAAGTTTGTTCTCTATAGGCTCGCAGAAAATCACGTCTTCATTCATTTGTCTTATCTTCAACATATCTCAAGTAAGTTATCAGATGACCAGTAGCACTACACTCAGTCGCTTGGTCAGTCTGTATTGCAAAACATTTTATCTCATTGCGTAACAGTACGTAGACTTACTTCTGAAAACTGCAGATGTTTTACGAGTTTGAATTCTGTAGTATTGTGTGACAGCTGTATGACCTTGAGAATTGCATCTGCTTCTCTTTGAGAATAATTGGACGTTTTAGTTACTAACTTACTTACTTAATGGCCGCGCCATAGCTCAAGCGGTTAGTCGCTGGCTTCCCACCGCAGCGGCCCGGGTTCGATCCTGGGTCTGGTCAAGTGGGATTTGTGGTGGACAAAGTGGCGCTGGGGCAGGTTTTCTCCGAGTACTTCGGTTTCTTCATTCCACCAATTGCTCCACAATAACCCTCACCTATCATCTGGGACTTAGTCCCACCCCACTAGCATTAAAAAAATTACTTAATCCATTCCACTTACACCTTACGGTGTCGATGTTTTTTTTATTATGATCATTTTGCAGACGGCATGACTTTTTGGACGAGTCATCAGCTCGTTGCAAGGCCTTTACCTGAACACAGGACAACACAAACACAAAATAAACACATACCAAACATCCATGCCTTGTGTGGGAACCCACGATCCCGGCTTCCGAGCGAGCGAAGACAGTACATGCCTTAGATCGCTCGGCTACCATGACCGGCCCAAATTTCTAACACGAATACATAAAGGAGATCATTTTGGAGGAAAGGATAATATTAAAGTGAATTTTAAAGAAGTAAGGTGGAAGCATCTATACTGAATTCGTCAGGCGCAGGACAGTGTCTGGTAGGAGGGTCTTGTAAATTCGGGTTTCATAAAATACAGAGGACACTTTGAAGGCATTTGTTATCCTTACCACGAAGATTTAAGTTGTGTTGTTTTGAGTTATGACGCAATGTAGTCTGGTATGTGATTAGAGCGATCAGCATTATGGAGGAACATGGTGTTTCCTTGTTTAATTGGTAAGTTCCTACAAGGCATTACGGTGTCATAACCTAGAAGAATCTGAAAAGGGACATCTTGACCAGCTGAAAATTACTCTTCTTCCTTTCGTGATACAACTTTTGAACATTTAGTGTGAAGTAGTAATTTGGTGACGCGACGTGTTTAATCTCTGGAGTTGCTGATCTGGCAAATAATGTCATGACTTACAGATAACATGGCCTCGAACTTTGTGGTGCCTATACACGGCGTCCAGAAAGTCACTTCAAGGTTTCAGAATCCAATATTTTGTTTATCACTGTACGAATTGTCACGAGTTTATGGCTCCGTGATTAATAATAACGAGTTTTGGATTAGACGATTGTATTTATTAACACCTTCTCTTACAGTTTCTCGTAATCATAATCATAATTGCATACATCACAATCATCAGCCCAACTCTTCTTCCTTGACTGGCGAGGACTCGCTTTGTCCTAGTTCACGTTCTACGACTGACTTCCTGATTTACGACTGGGCTACTTATATAGTCTCGAGGCAGATCCATAGAAAACATCCGTTTCCGAGCAGTGGATATACTAGAAAACACCAATACTACAATTGTTGTATTTACAGTGCGTTGCATAGTAACGGAAGCTATCCGATTGTTGCCTGAGTATTCACTGTAGCGGGAATGTTTTGCGAGTCGTTGCCCAGCAACTAGTCTACATGTCACAGTATTTTTTTTCTCTTTTTTTCCCCCTTGGCACTAGAGCCCCAGTGGGCCTAGGGCTACCTCCATAAACTTCTCCGTTCACTTCGGTTTTTCTAGATCTTACACATTCGGTAGGACTCCTTGGGCGGGTGATCAGCTAGTCACGAGGCCTCTACCTGTACACAAACACAGAAAAACGCAAAGGAAACAAATTACTGTAAGCCAGTAAATTCCCCCGTTCATCTCGCTACACTACAGGTATCTAGCCGATAACCGATTTTATCTTTTCCCTGGGAGTCAGTGTTGTTACAGCTACAGCAAACCTCTGAGGTGGTCATCTGTCCGTTGCAGCAGTACGCGGAGTTTCGACTGAACTCCATAAGAAGTCTTGGGACGTTAGATATGGGAAACCAAGTGACCGGGTAGGTGAGGTTACATTGCTTGTCCTTTGAAATCACCACATTTGACGCCCCACTGCTTTTTCGTATGTAGCGTTGTCCAGTGGCTATGTATGTACGTTCAGGATAGGTCGCCGTCTCTGACAGCGGATCTCTGCTTCACCTGTTGATAACAGCTCCTGTGATAGGCTAAAATCAATTGTCAGATGTTTGTCATGCCGCGAAATGAACGCACATGGGAACTTACAGGAACTTTTTGATTCAGACATCATTTTAGTGAATTGTTTCTTAAACCATTTAAAGACTCAGTGCTAAATTTACGTTGGTCCTCGCCAGCACAGTGATTCTTGGTTCCGAGTCCCATGGGACACAGACCATATTTTGCTATTTGGCGGCTCTGTGAGCGGTTTAGTCTCGATGACGTTCACACATCCGATTTTTAAGTGCCGAATGTCAGACTATTATGCACTATACACTATTATACACTTTTCACTGTTATATACATGAAGAGTTTATTTACATATTACACAGGTCTATTCTAAAGGGGCAACACCGGCAGTGTCCGCATAAATATCATCTCCACATGCCTGTCCTTCCTCGTCACCACCAGATGAATCGGAGATATAATCAGAACGGTCATCACTAACACCGCCAACATGGAAGACGAACTCCCGCCCTGCGTCCAAAAGGCCTTCCTGTCCCATTAATTGTTGCTCAGTGTTCCTTACATGTAGGCACGTACGTTGCCATTCTTCTGCAGCTATGGAAGCCAATTTTTGGTCTGCCAAAATACGCTCAAATACGACTTCAGAAGTCAGAACTTTTTAACTTGACTGCACAAGGAAGAATGCTTTTGACTGAACTTGAGACGTCTGCTCGCACTGAAAACAAACGAATGACTAATCACAACACCCCTCAACTTTCACGAATGGACCTGCCCATCTACTGCGCAGCTTTTCCTGGACTGTCACTTCTAAATACCCGAGCTGTACGTAATTCAGTTCGTACCTCACAGGAAACACGTCACATCTCCGCGACAAAGCCAAACCGGTTAACGCTGTTAGGGTAACACACGCTGTTTATTGTGAGAACCACACGAAACATGTAGAACCACTGGTCTTCGAAGAATTAATATCTACATATAATTGTTACGTACTCGTAAATACAGCATCCGAATAGCAGAGAGTTATTTTCCTTACATTCTGTAATTAAATTATTTTTTACATAACACTTGAAGGGTAAGACTAAGGGGAAAAATTAGGAAACAAGGAATGTCAGATTCTACGTGATCCTTGGCAAGTTCGATTCATTTCTAGATTTAGTTTGGACATTGATCTCTGTTTTACGTTGCTCTCTTGATAAAAACAGCGTGGAAGTATTCACATGGATTTTTCTGCCTTGTGTCATTTGTTTATGAGACATTAAGGATCGTTTCCTGTGCACACAAAAGAAAACTCAGTGGCTTGAGTCCGCAACAGAGTTTTAAAACTCGTATTCACCTTATTTTCCGGTCAGAATTTGGTATTCAAATAGCAAGCCCTCGTCTCCTCTCTTACGATGACCAAATTGTGGCTGGTGAGCCCCATGCGGTTGTCTTGAACCCTTATTGCAGCTCATGCATAGTAATATGTACTCAGTCCCGTTTTTACTACTGCATTAAATACAAAATTCTGGCGAATGGTAAGCATGTACCTAAACACCTCTGCACCATCCACTCCACATGTCTGCAGCTCCCGGGCATCTGAAAATTGCCATTTTGGGCTCCAAAATTCAGCAAGTTGGGCCACTGTTCAGTGTTATATTAAAGTTTCAACTTCTCGCCTCGTCATAGTGCTAGGGGCACTGTGCTATAAGCCGGAAGCTCGCGAGTTAGATTCCTGATGAGGTCATTGGATTTTTCGGTTGCCCTAATCCTTCCAGCCCTACTGTGGCCCTGGGTTCGACTCAGCCTCTAACATAAATCAGTACGAGGAATCTTCTTGGGGTTAAAGGGTGGCCGACGCATAGGGCTGACAACCTCACCGCCATCTCTCAGCCGACTGGCTACAAAGCCTCAACGTCTCACCCTGTCGGCCTCGACGGCCTCTTACGGGAATATCCTTACCTTTTTACCTCATCGTACTCGAGAACCAAGCGTTGTATGTAGTTCAGTGTGATAAGTGATTAAGGTACTTTATTTGAGCTGCATCCATTGTCTGATTGAAATAGTTCCAAATGTTGCTACGTTTCGGAGTTCATTTGTGAGTTCACTTTTACAGATCACTTTCACACACAGACTGTGTTCTCAGTCCACGGTCCTCAATGCGCTGCTTGGTAACGTCTTCCAACAGTGGACGTTCCTCTGCTCCCGAGTTCACGTCATCGCAGGCTGGCTGCCATCAAACACCAAACTCCTACTCTTCTGTCTGCTGACTTAGAACTCGTAATCAGATTCAAAATTATGTAAGTTTTGAGGTTTTCACGGCGATGACAATGAAGAGAGTCGTCTTCTGGGTTTAGGCACCGTGTATTCTTCGTGTTGGCCGACGTTTCGGAGGAACGTAGCGCTTCCATCTTCAGAGCAGTGAATGGCTTGAATGCGGAGAGCAGGAGCTGTGGTGATAGGATGTGAAAGGCGCTGCTCTGAAGATGGAGGCGCAACGTTCCTCCGAAACGTCGGCCAACACGAAGAATACACGGTGCCTAAACCCAGAAGACGACTCTCTTCAAATTCAAAATTACTTTACGACTGGTGGTTTATCGCCAATCAGTTCGTATTAGCGTCAGGGCCTTTGAGGCCCACGACCAGAGTTCTTTTTTTCCAACTGAACTCTTGCGGGGACTCGTAATGACGGCTGGCGCTTGTGATATAGCCCAGGCACGGATCACACAGAAAACATCCTCTTCAACAGTTACTCGATTGTTGAGTGTTACATAGCCGTTACCTATCATTGACTATTTCAGTCGCTTCACAGTTCTTTCTTTCAGCAAATATGCCACAATATGTCAGTATGGGATAAGTCATTTGGTGTAGTGATTAGGGTGTGGGTTAGAGGATCGAGAAACGGGAATTGGATTTACGGCAGGGACTTTTCGGTTCCCCACAGTGTCTAGACCTGCTCTGGGTACCATTCAGCTTATTTGATGAGGGGGGGGGGGCTGAGTGACAAATTTATCTTCAAGATAACAAACACATCATTGTCACGACCCGTCATACTCGATTTACATATATTCGAAATGCTTCACAATTATTTCAAGGAGGTCTTCACTTCAGCCGACACAATATGGCACAGACATTCACCTGAGAAGAGAAAGCGGGGAACTCTGGGCTATTGAAGACTTGGCATTTGATCAGCAGTTGGTATCCTTGCAAGTGAATGGTTGAATCGCAGTGAATATGCAACAGGCGAAACTTTCATGTTATGAATGCGTTTTACCTTGTTCCATATATCCAGTTCTGTGAACCGACACGCTGAATAAGCTAGTATAACGTTTTAGTACAGTAGCTTACGTAAACTACTATTTCAGCTGGCGTTAAAGGCTTTTGAAATTTCATTGGCAAGTTCTGGTTGTCAGCATCTGAGTTTGGAGAATAACGTCTGTTAAGAAAACATTTCCTTTGCACGTGACATATTCTTTGTCTCGTATTTAACGTATTAGAAATTAAAATGGAAGGGGTTTTGCGTCACGTAAACATGTTTTTATTATCTCTCAGCATGTTTCGGCCTTGATATCCCACGATCAACCATTGAACGCTATATCCCTATATTCTACCTACTGACAGTGTCATAAATTAAAAGTAAAGTCCAGACCATGAAGACGTTTGGGGTAAAGGAGGTATAACTCCACCACTCGTGACCTTGGCACTAGATGGAAGTGAGTGGTCAGCTTTATGCCCCTGCCGCTTTACCCTTGGGGAAAATCCACTAGGTACCCATTGGATAGAAGGTTGGGTGGGCCCCGGAGCCGGTCTGGATGCTGTGGAGAAAAGAATCTCGTGTTCCTGACGGGAATCGAACTCCGGTCGTCCAGCCCGTAGCCCATTGCTATTCCGACTATGGCAGCACGTTTGTCGTAAAGTAACTTAACGAAAAAGAGATATGGCAACAGCGTTGCATTTTTCTGCCTGTGCTGGCTAGGATCTGGTACGTCACAAAGCGAAGCCGGAATTTTGAAATCTCAGCACCACTGTAAATGCATTCGGAACTGATGAATTCAGTATGTGTCCGCATGCTAATACGTAGAATTCTCCGCGCAATGTGCACAGTGTATGTCTTTGTGCCGTCTGACTTGAGCCACGGGTTTGCCATTGAAGTATGGTTTTGGAAACCGAATGTCAAAGCTAGTGGAACCAGTAACGTACATTCCAAGAAGTAATTATTATGTGAGGCTGCTTTGCTGTTTGTTCCGCTTGTTCGGATGTAGCACGTGACTTCTGAACGTTCGGTAAATATCAGACTACACGGCATCACACCCAAAAAGTATCCTTGACAGTACTGAGCAGGTTCCAGTGGTGGTAATTTTATAGACTTGTATTCGGGAGGTGCTGGGTTCGAATATCGGCCGACATACTTGCTAACGAGACAGGTTTTATGATTCTACCCAGTCCTTCCAGACGAACGTCTGGTTGATATGTCGGTTAAGCCACTACCCATTCGTTCCAAGTCTTCTCCAATCCGTGAGTCATCCCACCATTCGGTGCTGTGTAGGCTGAGCTGTTTAAAGCGTCGTGAAATATCCAACAAGAAATTATCTTTTATGCATTGAGAAAGCTGATATTTCAGGAAGAAGTAACTTCCTTGAATATAATAGACAATACTCCAAAATCTTGTTCGTACCAACCCAAAGGAATATAGGGAGCTCATTCCAAAGATGGCTTTCAATTTAGGATAACTTTTGTCTTGTTAGTTGGAAGGCAGAATAATAATAATAATAAGACGAAGCCAGGGGACTAGGTCGGACTTGAGTTGACCAACTTGACCGTTACGTCTTTGCTGTAAGTCGTTCATTTGTTTATTTGTTGCTCGAGTTTCAGTTTACCCCACTTGCAAATAGGTTAAGTGGGTATGAGCATTAATTTGACTGCACGTGCTAGTTGGCTGGCTCCTCGAACAGCTGTGTCTTTCATGCAGCCACCTATTTTCACATAACTTGTGTCAGCAGTAAGAGTAATCCTGAGCAAACAATCACTGGTTTAGAATCACTGGTCCAGTGATTAAGATTTTTTGTTTCTGAGGGGCTCAACTGAGTAGGTGTCTTCTCCCGCTCACCTGAGGACGGAAACAGATCCAGTGTCCGAAAGGTCGTGATTTTTATTTTGTAGAATACCGGACGATGGAAAAGTCGAAAACACAATAACACTCCTTATTGTTTAGCAGTGATATAAACATATTTAATATCATGACAAAATGGAAAAAAAAAACTTGACTCTGTGTTCACAGTAGAAAAGTCGGATCACACCATAATCATTTTCTGTGGAGAGAAACATTTATTTAGAAATGCCTTAAGGTGCGATGAACTTTGTTTACAAAGGTATTATGAGTCGAGAGATCATTGACACTTCAAACCTTCCTATAAAGGCTGCCTTTGTTTAGCGGTAAGGCAGGCTTGTGATAACCAATTTACAGAATTATACCCCTTTCAAGTGATTCCATCAGTAGTGTTGTAGCCTACCGTTTTAATCTTAATTATCCATATTCAGTAGGGAACGGAACATGAATTCTGTTACCTACAGTAACCACTTTAAACTGTTAACGTAAATATTACACGTTGAAATGGAGTTCTTGTTAGCGACTCCGAGGAACCAGTACTGGGTTGGGAGATGTGTGTTGTTAGCAGATTGTAAATTTTTCTCCATGACGCCCAGACCTACTACGACGCCCACCTCCTACGCTAAGGTTGGTCGTTTTTTTTCTCAGATGAAGGAACTGAAGAGAGAACCTGACTACACACCTTCGCCCATAATAACCACAAGGTTAAGAATGATGGGGCTATACCTCCATTTCCCCATACATTTTCATGGCGTGCTTTCTGCTTAATGGAGCATATTCTTTGCTGGCGTATAGTTTGGGCCCCTGGGATGTATTGTTAAGAAGTGTTAACATCTTACAGTATGAATTTCTGGGAAGAAATACTTGGTGTGTGTCACTGAGGTCAAAAGTCGTGTAAGAACTTTTGTCTCTTTTCTGTTTGACGAGAGAATGAGGTACGTGTCAGCGATTGGGTAGTTTGTCACGAATCAGACTTGCTGTAAGCAGCTGTTGAGTATATGATGGGATGGCATTCATTTTTTTTAGTAGTGATGTGATACTACAAGTTACGCAGAATTGGTTTGGTCTGGTTATACCGTAGCATACCTGTATGTTTTCGACATGCCCATTCATTCATATGATTTTATGAGATCATATCGATATTATGGCAGCTGCATAACGGCTGCATAAACAACAGGGGAATGGTGTTTTCTGCTCGATCCGTGCCCAGATGTTATAAGCAGGACAGTTTTTTTATTGCTAGTGGGGTGGGACTAAGTCCCTTGTACTGCGGCCACTTCTGGCCTATTGTATCAGCCCCAGATGATAGGTGAGGGTGATTGTGGAGCAGTTGGTGGAATGAAGATTGGCAGGGGAAACCGAAGTACTTGGAGAAAACCTGCCCCAGCGTCACTAGGCAGGACAGTTAGTGAGGAGTGATGTCAGTCAGTTGAGTTGTTTCGTGAGTCGCTGAGTTAGTGAGTTAGAGGACTGCTGGGGTTCAGTTGTTGTGACCTGTTGCTCGTAGAAGCTGGTAGCTGAGGTACGGAGATAGTTCGGGAGCCCAGAGGGAGGGGAACGTCCGCCGTTGAAAGCCGCTACCGAGCAACGGTTAATGAAGACTTGCCTGTGGATACTAGTGTTTTTGTGTGTGTAAAAGTGAACTGTAAAATGTAGTCACGCGCTGTATCAAAGAGTCCAATAAATGAAGCAGCCCCCCCCCCAAAAAAGACAAGAAGATAAAGGAAATTGTGATGAACAAAATGGAGGTCTACATATACTAAGTGGAAAACACGTATTGAGACCATTATGGAAAATATAAACATATTGCTGTGGAAACGAGACGAAAAACCATTGAAGGGATAAGGCGAAGGGAAGCCTTGATAACGAGAATTTACAGTGTATTTGAAGATGAACAGTGACTCTGTAGCCATTTGTATTTTGACTGTCATGCACTGTATGCATGGCGTTTAGTGTTAGAAGTTTTAACTAATGGGATACACTGTTTAATTTGCTGAAATGTTATGACGTTTCATAATTGCTTTAATACTTTCAGTTGTATGTGCGTAAACTGAACTTGGCCGGTCACGGTAGCCGAGCGGTCTAAGGCATGTACTATTTTCGCTCGCTTGGAAACCGGGATCGTGGGTTCGAATCCCACTCAGGGCATGGATGTTTAGTTTGT
>NW_019729208.1:243832-244852 GCF_002891405.2 Cryptotermes secundus | reverse complement strand
AAAAAAAAAGTGAATGTTGCTATGTGTAAACAGAAAAAGGTTTTTTGCTTGTCTTATCAGAAAGGCTGGGAAACAGTAGTTGAGAGATATTGCCGTCACTTCACGTGTTTGTTTCGTGCATAAAAAAAGGAGACTTTAGTTATGTTGCATCCACGTCGTGTGCTCGATGTTTATCGGGAGGTTTTTCTTTTGCTTTTACCCTCTTTGGAGCAAGGGGGAAGAGGTTGCTATACCAAGAGAGTCTGAAAGCAATTTGCCTCATGTCCTGTCTCTGTGCTTCCTCTCAATATTTCCGTTCCAGTTATCTCGTTCTTTGCCCTTTTAAGCCCTTATCTACAGTACTTGGCAGCAGCAGAACCTTTTACCGGACAATGAAGTCGCATTATCTTGAGACCTTTCCCTTATGTGGCAAGGTTACAGCAATTTATCTTGTCAAATTTCAGATTAGTTTGCGAAAATGTACAGTGCGGAATGCTGCATTGCGGGAACTACTTGCATTATTATTATTATTATTATTATTATTAAAATTGGGCTGAGTCCTTCAGAAGCCCCCAGTTGCACAGGCACTTAAGAATTACCCATCATTCGATGGAAACCGAAAGTTCATTATAGTGTTCACAAGGGCCCGCCTATGGTCACTGATTCTGAGCCGGATGAATCGAGTCTGCACCGCCTGTCTTATTTTTGTAAGGTAAATTTTAATATTCTGCCATCTACGTACGTCCAAGCTTTCCCAGTGGTCTCTTTCCTTCAGATTTTCTTACCGGAACTTTGTATGCATTTTCCTTCCCTTCCATGTAGTTAGTTAGTTATTGGAGAGGGTGGGTTTCCCCATGCACTGAGACCTGTATTGGTCCATTGTGCTTCCCTCTATGATTTCTACCAGTCTCTATATCCTACCGGTACTGGTGCTTACCATCAGTCCCGCCCAGCCAGCGAGACCGGCTCTACTAGCTGAGAGGTATCTATAATGCTTCCCCCATCTACCAGAGGTATTAGAGACTGCTGTTGGGCGGGAAA
>NW_019729208.1:226656-242818 GCF_002891405.2 Cryptotermes secundus | reverse complement strand
TCCATCCATCCATCCATCCCTCTATCCGTCCATCCATACATCCGTCAGCCCATGCATCCATCAATCCATCCCTCCATCCATCCGTCCGTCCGTCCGTCCCTCCATCCTTCCGTCCGTCCATCCATCCATCCATCCATCCATCCATGCGTCCCTCCCTCCCTCCATCCGTCCCTCTATCCGTCCATCCATCCATCCGTCCGTCCATCCATCCATCCATCCATCCCTCTATCCGTCCATCCATACATCCGTCAGCCCATGCATCCATCAATCCATCCCTCCATCCATCCGTCCGTCCGTCCGTCCCTCCATCCTTCCGTCCGTCCATCCATCCATCCATCCATCCATCCATGCGTCCCTCCCTCCCTCCATCCGTCCCTCTATCTGTCCATCCATCCATCCGTCCGTCCATCCACCCATCCATGCCTCCATCCGTTCGTCTGTCCGTCCACCAGATTAGATCTACGTAGACTCACATCCTCAGGGAGCCATTGAAATCACCTTTTTTTTTAAACGTGCTGTACTTCACAGCTGAAATCACAGAAGAGCCTTCCGAGAAAAGAAATCAGCTATTCTTGTGTACGCACAGGACACAGGATGGGCAAGGGAAGGACGCGTGCAGCAAATTGGTGAAGAGATATTTAGTCTTTTCATCCTTTCCAACTATTGTTCCGTCCTCCCCACCCTCCTTCGCCGGCCTTTAAATGAATGAACATGACGGAGGGTTACAAGACAGAAGAAGGGTCCCTCATTCTTGCCACACCCCCGCAAACGGGCGACCCCTCCCTTCATGGAACTTTGTTTTTATTGCTGAAAAACGAAAATGCTCCACTCAATAATTGTGTACCACTGACTATTCTTTTTCTTGAACACTTACTCCTGACATCTGTGAAACACTGTTATTGTGTAGCGCTCCAGCCTTGTATTCGAGAGGTGCTCGGTTCGAATACCGACTCTCATGACCGAGGTTTATCATGGCTTTCCTGAGTTCCTCTGTGCGCATGCGTGAGATAGTACCTCTTTCCAAATCATCCTTAAAACCACTCATTCGACCCTATATAGTGTATATATATTGAGAGCGTCGTCAGTCCCACGTCCCGTCCAAACGCTCGTCAGATTGGAAGTTCTCACATCCGCCTTCTGGGATGCGACGTCCTGTGGTCTAGTCGAATTTAACCGACGTTTCAAAGGAACGTATTGGGGCCATTGGATGGAAGGTTGGGTGAACCCTAGAGCCGGTCTGGACGCTGTGGAGAAGGTTCTTAACCCTACCGGTACTCGAACTTTGGTCCCTCTGTCGTTCAGTCCGTAGCCAGTCGGTATACAGACTGCGCTATCCCGGCTTCCGATGGTGGCCTATACAGGCCGAAACATGTTGTGAATTGAACAATAAAAAATATTTGGTAGGGTGATGACACCGTCTGTAGTTGTATTTATGGATAACTTGCCTTTGTACCCCAGGGGATAAGAACTCTTCATAACCTTCGCTGTGAGAACCTCGAACCCAACTTATTTATTTCTGTTAAAGGAAACAATTTCACCTTCAGACTTTTCCACAAGATATATTAGGTTACAGTGGAATACCAATGCACCTGAGGGGATTGTAAAATGAGACTCGCGCGTTGTTAAGTGTTATTCTTGGAAGCATGCGCTATATTGTAGAGTTCTCTGTGGGTCTTCTTTATTTGACATGATTTGCCGACTTGTTTTTGTGACACTCCAATAAATAACTGTGTATACCTGTAAGCGGGGACTCCGCTACCTCCTGAACAGTTGAAGGCGGCGTCATGGGACGAATAGGAGTGCGCTCCGATGCTATCAGGTCACCGTGCGGTAAAGCTTCGGGCTCGTGTTGAAAGGTGATTGGTTCGAGCAACGGCCGAGACATCGGCTGTTCATACTGAGGTGGTTCTCCCTCAGTCCCTGCCTCCGTCAGGTTTCGACCGCTTCCTGCCAATCCTTTCCAGTTAATCATTCGTCCTACTATTCGACACTAATGGTTTAGCAACTGAAAGCATCGTTGAATAGCACAGGAAACATACGTACGAAGGGGGCACAAACATGGACGCCACAAGAGGAAAATAACGCCGAACGGAGAGTTTTATTCTTAAACACATTTAATGTGAACAACGATATCCAATATCATGGAGGGGGCCTGGGAAATTGACTTACGATCTAGTGCAGTGCAACGGTTTCAGAAATGAACAGTTGCGAGAAGATGGCCAAATAGGGCCGAAACACGTAGCAGTTGTTATTTTGTCATTTTAAATTAAAGAGGGACTAGCAGTTTCCAGATGCACAAAAGACGGAGCGGAATGAGTGAGTGGTGCATCAATGTAATAGAGTGAGACAAGCGTTTTGGAGGAACGTGCTACTTCCATCTTCAGGGTGGAAGTGTGTCGTGTGGGGTATTTGCTCGGTTATATATGTAAAGTGTCTTTGCTTAATTAAGCACTTCAAAATGACGTGTTGGGGAGTGGAGGTATACCACCACTATTCATGTCCTCGGCACTAGATGGAAGTGAGTAGTGGACAGCTTCACGCCCATGCCAGTTTATCCGTGGGGAAGCAGCCCCTGGTGCCCATTGTGTAGGAGGTTGGGTGGGACCCAGAGTTGGTCTGGACGATACGAAGAAGCCAACATTCCTTTGCCTCTACTGGGAACAAACCCGGAGTCCTCTCTGTTGCCCAGCCCGTACCCTGTTCGCTATAGCGACCGAGCTCTCTGAAGATTGCTAAGACCCACTGGCGAAGGTTAGGAGATCGAGTTAATTGAATTAATATTTGATCAAGCTGCAACTCTCCAGCGTAAAATTCGGACAGGAGAGCCGGGGTCATGGCTTGGCACAGGACGCTGGAACAGTAGCCATTTGGCTCTTGGGTCTTACGAAGAAACTCTCCAAGGTTAGAAATTCGAGTTTCGAGTCCTAAGTCAGAAAATTCGCAACATGCCTTATGGGTGTTAATTCAGTGGGATAATAAAAAGTCGTCCATGTGTTTAACCATTTAAGCACTACGCCATGAAAGCGTATGGGGGAGTGGATGTATAGTTCCACATATTCTTGACCTCGGCACTAGTTGGAGGTGAGTGGTCAGCCCCACGCCCCGGACACTTTACCACATGGGAAAGAGCCCCCAGTACCCATTGGATAGAAGGTTAGGTGGACCCCAGAGCCGGTCTGAACGACGTGAAGAAAAAAATTCTGACCATACCGGTACTCGAACTCCGACCCCTCTGTCATCCAGCCCGTAGCGAGTCGCTATATCGACTACGCAATCCAGACTCAACTGTAGTAAGTTTCGAAATTCGTAAAATTTCGAGCTGTAGATGAGGGTATGGTATCCGTTAGTCCAGGCCTTATGAAGCAGATTATGCCTTATCGTTCTTAACAAGGCTATGGCTTTGTTTGCCCAGTTCAGGTTTATCATGCCGGCTGAACCATAGTGTGTCATCTACGTGTACATAGGACTATTCAGTCACCCTCAAATATCATTCGGGGCTGGTACAATAGGCCAGAAGTGGCCGCAGTACAAGGGACTTAGTCCCACCGCACTAGCAATAAAAAAAAGTACAAAACTAGGCCATGTTGTTGGCTAAATGTGGAGCTCTTAAGTCTTGTGCCCCCCCCCCCCCGCAGTAATACGTAAATTTAGGCGAACTCCCTGTCTGTTGATCAGCGAGAACGCAGTTCTGCCCTTTATTACAGGTCCCCATCAGTGTGCAAGGTGATAAAAGGAACAAAAATATCTTTCACACCTGTCTACACCTACAGTAAAAGGAAGTAAGGTAAAGTCCCCTTGCTTAACTAATTAAGCACTACACGATGAAGGCGTATGGGCGAGTGAATGTATATGCCCACATTTTCTTGAACCTTCGCCACTAGTTGGAGGTGAGTTGTCAGCTTCACACCCCAGCCGCTTTACACTGGGATAACAGCGTCCAATACCTATTTGATAGGAGGATGGGTGAACCCTAGAGCTGGTCTGGACGACTTAGAGAAGAGAAAATTCTTGACCCTACTGGGACACGAACTCCGACCCCTCGGTCGACTAGCCTGTAGCCAGTCGCTATCCCGTCTCGTCCCTGTATGTATATTAAACTTGTCACTACTATGTGTGGCTAACCGTCCCCTCCCTTAGAGTATGGGTTCATGACCCACAGTTTGAGAAACCATGGACTGAATTAGTATGTGTTAATACTTGGTTATATGCGTGCCTTAGTTTCGGTTGTGCGTGTTGCTTATGATGAAGGGGCAGGACGGGGAAGGGAGCAGTGGAAAGCATGTGCTATGTATGACGTCAACAAGTCCGTGGGTTGGATGGATGGACTGAAGAATTGGTGTAGTAGGCGATCTGAATCCTAAATCTTCCACGGCTGACTGTAATTGCGTCATACGTTGAGGTCACTGCATTTTGTTTTACGCCCATTCTGCAGTTCACCGTGGTTAGGAAACCACACATGTTCAGATGTGATAGAATGCGGGCAAGGAACGCATTAAACGTGTTTGGGAGGAAGAAGGCCATTCATTCATATGTCTGTGGCTCTACAGCCCTTTGTTGGATCTTGGCCGCTTTTTCAGTTTCTTACTCCTATACACTAGGATATTGGTGGGAAAGCCAGAAGGAAAGAGACCACTGGGAAGACCAAGGCGTAGGTGGGTGGACAATATGGAAATTGATCTTAGAGAAATAAGATGGAATGGTATGAATTGGATTGATCTGGCTCAGGTTAGGGACCAGTGGAGGGCTCTTGTGAACACGGTAATGAACCTTCGGGTTCCATAAAATGCTGGGAAAGTCTTGAGTAGCTGCAGAAGGGCTCAGCTCCATGAGTATTTTTTTTAATTGCTGGTGCGGTGGGACTAAGTTCCTTGTACTGCGGCCACTTCTGGCCTATTGTACCAGCCCCAGATGATAGGTGAGGGTGATTGTGGAGCAATTGGTGGAATGAAGATTGGCGGGGGAAACCGAAGTATCGGAGAAAACCTGCCCCAGCGCCCCTTGGCCTTCACAAATCCCACTTGACCGACCCCGGGCCGCCGCGGTGGGAAGCCAGCGACTAACCGCTTGAGCTGTGGCGCGGCCTCATGAGTGAGTGAGTGAGTACTCCTATACACAGACGGTAGGAATCCTTCGACGGAGGATCGGCCCGTTGCAAGGCCGGTACCTACACACAGAACATCACAAACACAGAATAAACGCACAGAGACGTCTATGCCTTGAGTGGGATTCGAACCCACGATCCCAGCGTTCGAGAGAGCGAAGACAATTCATGCCTCAGACTGCGCGGCCACTGTGATCGGGGGAAGATATTATATATTTATATACGTATACATACTCATTCATATATGAATTGTACCGGGACATCTCGGGCGGTATAGCTGCATGCTGGACGGCCGGGGTTAGATTCCCGGCAGGAGCTAGAGATATTTCTCCACAGCGTTCAGACGAGCCCTGGGGCCAACCTAGACACCTATCCATTGGCTATCGGTACTGTCTTCCAGAGAACATAGCGACCGGGGCTTGAAGCTGACCGCACATTTCCATCAAGCGTCGAGGTCAGGAGTAATTGAGCTATACTTCCATTCCCTCATATGTGTTTGTGGCATAGTGCTTAATTATGCACAGGTGCAACTTTCCCCTTGCGAAGCATCTGCCGTGTATAAATAGATCCCTTGCTGATTCACACGCATCCTGTTTTCTGCAGCAAAGTAATTTCGTACATGGTTGAGGCTTATCGTAATTTTTCAGCGTATTTTTGTCGGCAGCGGATAATTGGGTGGTCCACGAGGTGAGGGCAGTTTGTCCACCTGAAGGAGTAGTAATTATGAAGGTAGAGATAGTCATGAAGGCATATGGGAGAGTGGAGGTATAGCTCCTCCATTTTTGACCTGGGCATTAGATGCAGGTAAGTGGTCAGCTTCACGCCTCTGCCGCTTTAACCCCCCGGTACCCATTGGAAAGAAGCTGGATGGGCACGAGACGTTATGGAGAAGAAAAATCTCTTCCCCTGATGATGATCGAAGCACGATTCCTCTGTCGTCCAGACCCTAGCTTAGTCGCTATACGGACTGATTTATCCTGGCTCCTGGTACATATGAAGTGATGAAATATATCATATTTATTGTATATTAAATGTCTTACAGAGTCAACTAACACAAGACTTCTGTGACATAACTCTGTGTAGTGCGTTGAAAGTCATTCAGCTGATGTTTCGGAGGAACAATGTCTTTATCTTTAGGGGCACGCGATAGCGTAGTTGGTTCAAGCACTGATACAAGCCGGAAGGTCACGGGTTCGATTCTCGGTGAGGTAATTTTATTTTTCAATTGACAATCTTTCCAGCCATACTATGGCCCAGGGGTCGACTCAGCCTCTAACAGAAATGAGTACCAGGAATTAATTAAACAATTTTCCTTGGGAGTAAAGCGCGGCCGGCGCGTAAGGCTGACAACCTCACCGTCATCTGTGAGCCGACTGTCTAGAAAATGTGGGAGTCTAGATGTCTCACAACCCTTTGGGCCTCCACGGTCTGTAACAAGGATAGCTTTAGCTTTTTTTTAGGTTGACCAGCCTGTTCCTGTTCAGAATTACCGTAGGTTGTAATACTGCAAATCTTTGAGACAATTGTTAGGTCTCCTTGGACGGGGAATCAGTCCGTCAGGAGGCCTCTGCCCACACAGAACAACACAGTTCCAGGAGAAACGCAGACATACATTCTCCGAGTGGGTTGCGAACCCACATTCCCAGTGCTCGAGCGACCGAAGGCAATACATATACTTCAGTCCGCACGGTGAGTGCTGTTGCCTAGAGAGAGAGATTATTCGTGAAGTCCGGATTTCCCGTAATTGTTGTGTGGTAATGTTCTTGTACGAGTCGTTACTGGACTCTGATTATGCGATTGAACCAAAATCGCCATATCAGATACCTTGCTGAACACAGTACTTTCATTCATAGTCTCACAGATGCTTCAGACAAACCGTATTAATCATGAACTGACAGGGATTGGATAGGAAGCAATTCCTCTATATAGGTTTACGTGGGGGGGCACTCCATAGCGTAGTTGGTTGAGGCATTACTCTCTAAGCCGGAAGGTTGCAGGTTCGATTCCCGATGAGGTCATTGGACTTTTAAATTGACCTAATCCTTCCAGCCAAACTTTGGCCCCAGAGGTCGACTCATCCTCTAACAGAAATGAGTGCCACATGCCAGGGGTAGATGCTGGCCAGCGCTAAATGCTGACGACCTCACCCATATCTGTGAGCCGATTGTCTAGAAAATGTGGGAACCCTGTGGTTCTCCACGGCCTGTTACAGGAATAGCTTTACCTCTTTTTTATGTAAGTCTACCTGAAGGATTGAGGAATGCCGTACATAACTTAACGCCTTCTGTCGAATTACAGCCTACGCACTGAACTCATTAAATCTATCGTGGGTTTGGAACGAGTACTTTCATAACGCGGTGTCAGTATTACGGTATATGTCTGTTATATCATGTTTTCCGGGTCGAATTAAGGTTAAGCGCCTAATTTGGAGTAAACATGTTTTCCAAACATAATATTTGGAATTTCCGCAAGAGTAACTTTGGCAACCAAACATGGCGTCTTGGCGTTGTGGGATTTAAAGCTGTCACGGCTAGGGTTTTAAGATATGTGTGGAACATGTTATAATCAAGAACAGTCCTGTTTGCTGTCGCTTTAAGGCAACATAACCCATTGTGGAAGCAACCAAATTAATAAAGGCCGAGTCGAAGTAGAATTCCTAACATGTAGTTCGTATGCCAGGTGTGGAAATGTGTAGGGGGATATGGAGGCCGCTTATCTGTCTGTATATGCAGATACTGGCTTGGTGACATTTTGTGTAGGAAGCATCACGGTTTGAACTTCGAGAGGAATCAGGTAGGCGAACAGGTAAAGCAACACAGAGGCATGGAAGGTGGGTATGAGAACAGTAGGCGGACAAAAAAAGGGTTCAGCATCATTGGCTTCTCATAACGCCTATAATGGGAGCCGGGACAGCGCAGTCGACATAGTGACTGGCTACGGGCAGGACGGCCGAGGGGTCGGAGTTCGAGTCCCGATGGTATCAGAGATTATTTACACGTCGTCCAAACAGGCTCCGAGGCCCACACAGTCTCCTATCCAATTGGTACCGGGGATAAAGCAGCCGGGACATGAAAGCTGACCACTCCAACTAGTGCCGAGGCCAAAAAAAGTGATTTATACCTCCACTCCCCCATACGTCTTTGTGGCGTAGTGTTTAATTAGTTAAGCACAGGGACAACTTTTTACCACTTGGAGTAAAAATTATTAAAAATCCTCAAGTATTCAGTTAGTATACTAAGTACATAATGAGAAGCGATGTCTTCAGCGCGTGGGGTACAGTTGGGCGTCCTGTGTTTGACGTCATCATTCTGAAGGTCACACACAACCTTTTCTGATACTACCATAATAAGTTGAGGATGGTAGAGCGTGGTCTGGATTCATCTGGCTCAAGAAGTCACTAGTGGCGGCATCTTGTGAACGGGTTCCATGAAATGGTGGGAATATTTTCAGTAGCTCAAGGACTGATCCATTTAGTTGGTTAGCTTTTTTTTATTGCTAGTGGGGTGGGACTAAGTCCCTTGTACTGCGGCCACTTCTGGCCTATTGTATCAGCCCCAGATGATAGGTGAGAGTGATTGTGGAGCAATTGATGGAATGAAGATTGGCAGGGGAAACCGAAGTACTTGGGAGAAAAACTGTCCCAGCGCCACTTTGTCCACCACAAATCCCACTTGACCAGACCCGGGATCGAACCCGGGCCGCCGCGGTGGGAAACCAACGACTAACCGCTGTTGAGTAAATATAATTATGCTTCAGTAATGCTGATCGCAGTGACCGTGTGGTGTAAGGCACGAAGTGTCTGTTCCCACACTATCCTGGTTCGAATCCTACTCGAGACATAGATTTTTATCCGCCTGTTTGCTGTGTGTTTGTTGTGTAGGTAACGGCCTTGTGACCGCCTGCTCCCAGCTGTTTTAAGATTCGTCGTTCTCCGATTCTTACTGGGAACAGGTTTGAGGCCTAACCCGTCGAAGAAGTTAATTGTGCGAGACGAGTTTGTGTTATTAGCAGTCCCTCCTAGAACATGCTGGGATAGTACCTCCAGTTAGGTCACTATTTGCGGCCCCATCCTTTCCAGTTTAGAATTCGCTAGTGCCCTACGATTCGACGCTATATAAAACAACTTATGCGTCATCATTTTGTAAAAAACTTTGGTTGAGGCACTGTGTTACAAGCCGGAAGGTCGCGGGTTTAATTCCCGATGAGATCATTGCATTTTTCAATTAACTTAATCCTTCCATCCGCACTATGGCCCTGGGGCTAGAGGGAGGTCGGCGAGTAAGTCATGACAGCTTCACTGCCATCTGTGAGTCAATTGTGTAGAAAATATGGGAGCCCTGACGGCCTATTAACAGGGATAGCTTTACCCTTTTTTAAGGTATTAGGAGAGAACTGTTGCCAAGAATGTGACCCCGGGCTGTCTGATGTAAATTTTGCGGAATTTCGGAGGAACGTACTGTTTACATCTTCAGGGTCGAAGAATAACCTGAGGAAGCAGAAAGCAACAAGGAGAGGAACTCATCATGATCACCGCCGTGACATCTTGAGATTTCTCAGAGAAACAGATGCCTTTTTTTGCTTAGATGTTAGTATTTGCATTTTTGTTTAAATTTATAAAATTATGTTGGTACGTTTAACTAAAACAGGGACGCAGATTTTCTGGCGTCTTAATTGAATACCAGTTAGAAGCAGAGGAAGCTACAAGCCGAAGGAGGGCATTTCGTTCTGAAAGGCACGCACGCTGTTGAAACTGACGTTGCTGGCATTTAATTTCCCCAGCGTAAGGAACCCGTCACATTTACATGCAGCTCCACAGTTAGTATGCAAATACGGAGACACGTCTCAGACTCCATTAACATCAGAAGCCGCTGGAAGAAAATGCCCTTCGGTTCGAGCTACGCCTGTAACCGTGAGCGCACACTTGTGCGAAGGAGAAGTATGGGGAAAGGACGAACAGAGGAAGGAGGAGGAACAGGATTATGAAAAGAGATAAAGGAGTAGGCAGAGAAGAAATAGAAGGAAAAAGGAAGACGAGATGGAGGAAGAAGGGGAAATCAGGGACTAGGGAAAGAGGAAGTGGAAGGAAAGGAAGAGGATGGAAGAGAAATAGAAGGAAAGGAAGAAGAGATTGAGTAGGAAGAGAATAAATAGAAGGGAGGGAAGGATAAAGAGGAGGAGGTGGACTAGGAAGAGAAGAGAAAGCAAGAATGAAGATAAGAGGAAGGAGGAAGGGGAATGAAGGAATAGGAAGAGAGCAAGTGGAAGGTAAGATAGAAGAGATGGATTAGAACGAGAAGTAGAAGGAAAGGAAGAAGCGAGGAAACAGGAAGAGGATATGTAGTAGGAAGGGAAGGAAAGCAAAAATGTGAGAGGAAGGAGGTAGATGGAGAATGAAGGAATAAGAAGGGGGCGAAGGGAAGGTAGAGATGGAGTAGCAAGAGAAGAGGTGGAAGGAAAGGAAGGGAGGAAGAAGAAAGAGGGAGTAGGAAGGGGAGTCCAGAAAACACGGCAATAAGCTGTCGAGTTCATAGTTACGTACTGTTTCATGGCAGCCTTCAGTTCCTTTGGGCACACTTACCTGAAAGGAGCTATTGTGGCAGGAGTGAAGGCTTGCTGTCTTCCACGTTCGCGTGTGAGTTCGTTGCTCTTTTCTGGAGACAGTTTACAGATTACATTCCACCTACCTGCAGCATACCCACGCATGCGTATCGCAGCTCGTGCACGGTAACCTAATACAAGCATTGTCTCCACTCTCACGAATACTTACGGGAGTGAGTTCGTAAAGTGAAGTTCCATTATGCGAATCTTCGTTTCTTAAGTAGCGGGGTAGCGGTAGGAGCTGCATTGATGCAGGGAGGGTAAGGCACAGTAACTAAGGTCCCTGATTAACCCCAGCTCCATGGCTCAATCGGTTAGTCGCTGGCTTCCCACCGCGGCGGCCCGGGCTCGGTCCCGGATCTGGTCAAGTGGGATTTGTGATGGACAAAGTGGCGCTGGTACTTCGGTTTCCCCTGCCAGTCTTCATTCCACCAAATTCTCCATCATCAAAACCACCCGGGGCAGGGACAATAGGCCAATCAGTGGCCGCCGTGCCGAGTAGACCCAGCTGGACTCAACCCCTCAGTAAGCGAATTAAAAAAAAACAGCTCACCCCACAGCCCATGTCTGATGCAGTGGACATGTAGAGATCAACTGTTCAGTTTCATCAAAACTAACAGGTCTAGGAGCAGGAACCGTTCCAATCACATGCCGTCTCTCCCCTCCCCCAACATCCCGCCATGTTTTCCGTTTGTAAGAATAATTCCTCGACGTTGCTTAATCGCAGGACGCGATCAGCGACTGCTGGATTCCTGTTGTCGCAATGAGCTGTCCTCTTCCCCACACCCCACTTCAAGGCTCTGAGCAATCGCACAACTTCCGGCGTCCAAAATACATGATGTATAGTGTGCGTTTCGGGTCCGAGACAGTAGAGGAAGGAAGTGCTATTTGTCATCGCATGTCTCCGTAATCACGTATTGTAGTTATTGCGCCCCTGGACTTGAATAATTTTACTGTAATGTATAGCGGTGTTGCGTACATGCTGATATCTGCAAACTTGCAAGTAGCCATTTGAAAGAAGCCCACTACTGGCGCCAGTTTGGTGACGGTGTTCAAAATGGCCGCTACTTCCGCACTTACAGTTTACGCCCGTAAGGTCTATTTCATGTGTCATCGGCGATGCGACATCAGTGAAATCTGATGTTATGACGGACGTGTATGTGAAGATTGGTGTCTTCCGGCATATGACGCTTTTTACTGAGGTCGAAAGTTCCATCGTTCCGGTTGAACTTTCTGTATCCGTCTTGAGGGTAGAAGGATAATCCGTCCGGAAGACGATCAGGATTTCGATACATTGCGGCCGGTCCCTCTTCCGATCCATGTTGTCTTGGTATCGAGCTCCGTTTGGACTCTGTCAACTTCGTGACCGTTGTTACTCTCTGTTTACGTGCTTCCTTTGCTTTGGTTCGTTTTCTCATGGGACGAGGGTTCAGGCGTGTCGATACGTGCAGTTTTCTGCACTTACAGCGAAATTAGGCCCAAATTTTCTCAAAATGGGTCCATAAACGGCTCTCAAAGTGAGGGAAAAGTACTCGTTTTCTGTTTCTGCCGTCATCACAGTCGTCATGATCTGCGGAAGTGAGGATGGGAAGACGAAGGTATTGATTTCGGGCAATGAGAAAGGAAACGATTCTGCGACCGGGCCAGTGTGACACAGAAACTTGTATACTAAGCCGTCAACAGCGGACGCCAGAATGCACCCCAGGATTACCGAACCCCCTTAAGCTTGAAACGCCCACCCAGCTGAATTTATAGCTTTTTTTTTTCTTTGGCACTACAGCCCCAGTGGGCCAAGGCCTACCTCCATGAACTTCTCCGTTCACTTCGGTTTTTCTAGATCTACACATTCGGTAGGACTTCTTTGGCGGGTGATCAGCTCGTCGCAAGGCCTCTACCTGTACACAAACACAGAAAAACGCACACACACAAACTAAACATCCATGTCCTGAGTGGGATTCGAATCCAAGATCCCGGGTTCCAAGCGAGCGAAGACAGTGCATGCCTTAGACCGCTCGGCTACCGTGACGGACGAATTTATAGCTTATAGTTGAACTACGGGGAGCCGGGATAGCGTAGTGGGTATAGCTACTGGCTGGACGACCGAGGGGTCGGAGTTCGAGTCTAGGCAGGGTCAGGAATTTTCTCCACATCGTCCAGACTGGCTCGGGGGTCCACCCAGCTTCCTACCCAGTGGGTACCGGTGGTAAAGCGGCCGGGCCTTGAAGCATACAACTCACCTCAAACTTCTGCCGAGGTCAAGAAAACGTGGATCTATACATCCACTCCCTCATACGCTTTCATGGCCTAGTGATTAATTAGTTACCTTTTTGGCATTTACTAGTTGGCCTATATAAATATAATATTGAAGTATAATTCATTGTGCTGACTAAATCATTGATCACCGATAATATAGAGCACTTTGTAAATAAATAGATTCTTAAATTAAGCATCTTCCAGGTTGAAACGCCGTGTAATCCGGTAGAGTTCACCTGCTTTCGCCCGAAACGTGGGCACAAATCTGTCAAATCCCAGAAAATAGCACTCTTCATAATCACTTCCATGTATATCACAGATGTTTCAATTGTTTCGTCAAAAGTCCCAATTACGAAAAAATAAACCAGAGTGTTGGTTGAGTGTAGACTCGGTTCAACTCTCAATGTTTTGTTGCTTTTGCATATATCTAGTTCATCTTCACTCATTTATAAGACATCGTTAAACCAAGGAATTAACAATAGAAGTGTGTAATTTCGCTTCATCGTTTCGAGTTCTGGGTATGATATGTTCCGTAATATTCTGGCAATCTAAGATGTGGATTTCAGAATGTCTCATGCTGTAAGATCGTTAGAGCTAATGCAGTATTGCCTGCAGCCACATGTTGACATACCAAGACCGCTCCTGCACTGCAGACGCTCGGCCGAGCCTCCATGACGTATACTTCTTTAGGTATAACATTTCATTTTTTTGCCCTCTCATTTCCTCTGGCTCTTCCCCAAGCCCTTCCTCTCAATATAAATTATTCTTTATTTAAACATTTCTCTTGCTAACACTTGGCAGCGGAAATTGAAGGGGTTCGGGGTGCCACGGTGTGACTCGGCCAGTCGCATTGTAGAGTGCGACCATTAACTCATGCCTCATGTTCAGATATACGTATATTGTGGCTTAACCTGGTAAATTCCCCTGTGGAGGCGGGTTAGAATACCTCCACCATATCCCTGCGAGTTGCAGAAGGCTACGAAAAGGGTACCTGGTATCCGGGGTATAACTGGGCCACACTATCACCAGGGGCAAAAATACAAAGTCAGGGTGTTCCGGGTTGAGGGGTTGGACGCGAGGATGACGATCTCGCTGTATGGAAAGATTATTGTTGCGAAATCCAAAGAGGTGATGATAGCCTAACCGGATGGTCTATAGAGAAATCTGGCAGATTGTTCGAAGAAAGGCTATGGCTCAAGAAGGGCCGTTTTGCCTGTGATGATCTATTAACGCGCTCAGCTGATCTGGAATGACGGCGGTAGGCTCGAATATTTAGAAGAGCACAACTAAGGCAACAGATACAGTCAGTATCGTATGACAAGTGAACACTGCGAACTGGCCAAAGGATGTTACACCGCCATGTGGACAGAGAAGCTGCAGTTTGTGTCGCAAAGGAACGCTATAACGAGATGTAGTAAAACAACGGGACGTGATTAATTTGGCAAAGATTTAATTGGAAGAAAGGGCCACGATATCTCGAATATGCCACGACCGCTTCCTTGAAAGTATTTTCAGTTCATTATTCTTGTATCATCGTACCATTCGACTCTATATATAGTCCTGATACTGAAATCGCCATTAAATGACTTGTGACAAATGCACAAAAAGTAAATATTATCCAACACTGAAAAATAAAAGCTATACGCGGAATTTGAATTTCAGGGATTGTAACCTTGCCCAAGAAGTGCACTTAGTGGAGCAGGTATAAGTTGCTTTATTTTTCACCTGTAAATAACCTTGTTTGATATTGTCGCGAACGACCACCCGTAGCTGCAGCCATCTGTGCACAGTGCAGTGGGTAGCTCATGTAGCACAACTTCTGTCGACTCATAACTGATTCTTTTGTGCAGATATATTTAGCACAATAATTCGCATTCACTGATAACCAGCGTTCCATATTGTTACGATTGGCGCCACTATACTATTATATTTCCTTGCTTCCTCCTCCGCGTTTACTTCCTTCAGAGCCACAGATGCAGGCATGAACTTCAAATCCCAGTGACGAACAGAGTCACCAAACAGATAAATATTGCGACTCCATGAAGAACTCCCACGGAAGTAATATTAGCCCTTAGACGACTGATCGGTCGAACGGGTAAACTGCTGCTGTTCCCCACCAGCACAATCATGGGACTAATTACTGTATTTTACTATCTCATGACTCTGGGAGTTGTGAGACTCTTTATAAGGACTGAATTTCTTCAAATTAATATAGGAGTTGTATCCATACCTCACAGGAAACACATTACGTCTCCTTTGCAAGGACCAGTCGATTAGTGTTGTTTAGGGAATCAGCCGCTGTTTATTGTGAGAACCATACGGAACACAGAATACACTCTGTGGGAAGAACGCAGAGTTGTAGTACGTTAAAGCAGGCGGTGCATGTAGGTTGCTGTCCACAGGAAACACTTTTTGTAACTTTGAGTTGGACATCCCTTGGCTAGTCTATAAATAGCTTGTGAGTGGTTTGAAAGTCAGCGCCGGTTGAAGCGCCTCCCTTCGCCTTCATGTGGCTTCTATATGACTTTCACATGTGCTTTGTAATGCCAGAGATTAAAAATGTTTTAATTGCGTCTGGCTGAAGAAGCAACTTTTTTTTTTAGCGTGCCGCAGCAAGTCCAATTCCGTGGTCTTGAATTATACGTCCTCTTCCCCCCCCCCGTTCTGATTAAAGTCTATTCATAGTTTCTGCGACTCATATTTTTGCTGGAATATACATTTGTAATTAGTAAGTAGCGCGTGAGTAACTATATGATTCAGCAGTGGATATTAAAGGGAGAAGCTTCGAGTGTGGTTTATTTAAAACGGCCGTAGCTGGAATATAAAGTATCTAATGGTAGGATGACGAAGATGAATTGGCAGAGATGTGGAAGGAAGCGGTCGTGGCTTGATTAAAGTATTATGCCGGCATTGGCCTGAAGGAACTGAAGGAAACACGCGTCAGTAAAACACAGGTGAAGCCAACCCTCTAACAGGCCGTGGAGGCTAATAGGGCTGTGAGACGTTAAGGCTCCCACATTTTCTAGACAATCGGCTGGAAGATGGCGGTAAGGTCACCTTATGCGCCGGCCGGGCGTCATTTACCCCCAGGAAGATTCCCGGTACTCATTTCCATTAGAGGCAGAGTCGACCACAGGGCTACAGTGCAGCTGTAAAGATTATGTAAATTGAAAAATCCAATGAGGTCATCGGCATTCGAACCCGCGACCA
>NW_019729208.1:206161-226638 GCF_002891405.2 Cryptotermes secundus | reverse complement strand
AGAGTCGACCACAGGGCTACAGTGCAGCTGTAAAGATTATGTAAATTGAAAAATCCAATGAGGTCATCGGCATTCGAACCCACGACCTTCCGTCTTTGTAGCATAGTGCCTCAACCGACTACCCTACCGCGTGCCTCACCACGGATTATTACGGTCATTAATGTAAAATACAATTCCCGATATGGAAACATAAAACTTGAAGAGGTGCAGTAATTAGGCACCACACCAAGAAGGTATATGGCGAAGTGGAGGTGTAGCTCCATAGAATTTCGCCGCTTGATGGACGTGAATGATGAGATTCACGTCCTGGGGGAAAGAGACTTCAGTAACCATTGGATAAGGACCTGGTTCGGGCCCAGAAACAGTCTGGATTTCGTGGAGAAAATTCTTGTGCCTCTACAGCGAAATGAACCCCGGTTCGTCGGTCGTCCAGCACGTGGCATTATCGCCATTCCGACTGAGCTATCTTGACTCTTTCCGACAGAAGATTAGTATTAAATTAACAATAACTGCAAGTACTCGTCATGTTGACATTTTTAAGCTGACAACACAGGTGAGAACGACCAGAGTTTTTTCCAAGGGGGCGCAGCGGTATAATTTGCGTACAGATTTGCGTGTGAGACTATTTTTAATGGTCCTTAAAGTTTTCTGGATAATATAATAATTAATTTTATGATATAATTTTTTATTTATGTTCTGAATATATGGTATATTACATTATTTTTAAATTCTGATTTTTTTTTTTAATTCCAAGGGTGAATAATGCCTGTCTTTATTCTCCCTGCCAGCATCCACGTTCACATACATTGGGATCAGAGCTAAAAGACGAAATATTAACGCGGAATTCCGGGCCCTGACATTTTCTTCCAGGCATCAATCTGAAGATCTAAAGATTACGAGAAGGAAGTTCCGTTTCTAAAACCGCAGCCGGAAGAAACAGCCGCACATCCACGTTTTGTCCCGACTTCCTTAGCGGAATTTTGCGGTAAGCACTACTGCGCAGTAGTACGGGAGTATATCAGACCTGAAGCTAGGTATTTGCAAACTGGCGTATGTCGACTTGACACGTGTTGTGCCTGAACCTTAGAGTTGCCGTATTTGTGGTGAAGGGTTGCGGTTCGAGTCCCCATCAGCTTACAGGTGGTTTTGTCTCCGACTTGTTACACTACAAGTATTTAACATCGTGATGACCACCAAGGACCGCCTCTGTGGTCTAGTGGAGAGAGTTCCTGGCTACAGATCCAAAGGTCCGCGTTCGATTTCCGGCGCTACCAGATTTTCTGAGAAGTGGTGGGTTTAGAACGGGGCCCACTCAGCCTCGTGAGGATAATCGAGGAGCTACTTGAATGAAAATTAGCGGCTCCGGTCTAGAAAACAAATTAATGGCCGAGGGGTTTCGTTGCCCTGACCACGCGACACTCTATCCGCTAAAGTTGGCACTGACTTGGAGACTAAAGCCACGGAGGTTTTTTTTTTTCTTTCTTTTTTTTTGGTGGCCAGCAAGGGTGGTATCAAGTATTGTGAAACTTTAATTAATCAGAGCAACAAGGCTTATTTTGTATGGGTAATTTTACGATGTTGACAGCATGAAGCCTCTGTAGGATCGAATGATAGATTAATTGGAAAGGATTTGGTCCTCGCCAAATCGAAGCTACTAACTCGGTATTTGCCGGCAGGGACAGAAGGATCTCGGTAAGCCTCAGGATGTCTGGGTTCCGGACAGAAATTCGAAACGAGCAACACATGAATACGATTCGGGAGAGCGGCCCAGTTCCGATCAGTGGCGTGTGTTCATTGTACGAGCATAATACGAATGGAGGGTTCAGTTATGGATGGAGTATACCAAATACACGATCCTGTCACTTTTGTGACACGGGCGAAATTATTGGTCATCTGAGTCGAACAGGAAATCCCAAGTAAATAATTTAGTCCCACAGAATTCACTGCTTCAAAATCTTTGTTCCATTATAATCTCAGGCTTCTCATTAATGCAGCGCTATAATCATGTCTTTATTGTTTTTATGTAATCGCTAGTGTAACACTTGTTGTGAATTCGCCGGGAAGAGTCATCGTTTGTTATACAGAGTGTCCTAGGAGGATAGGTCTGTATCCGTTAGGTCGTGGTATCAGCCAATCTAAGCGAGAAAGTTGCGCGTCTTATTCCGAACGGTTTCTGTACTACAGCTGTTCTCACTCTTCATTACTGAAGGACTCAGAGAAAGTGGCTTGAGTGCCAATTCGCCACGAATTTCGCGGTGATCCAATCCGGAATTTAATTCAAGGCTGCGCCGTGAGAATGGAGTGCCCAGACGACTGACCCCTTGATATTATGGTTAGCGCTTTTTAAATTCGTAAGAACTTCCATTAATTATTAAGAAACTGACGTAAAAGGTAAAAGAGCCGGCATGACGTAGTCGGATTAGTGACTGGCAAGAGGCTGGACAACCGAGGGGTCGGAGTTCGAGTCCTAGTAGGGTCAAGAATTTTCTTTTTACGTCGAGACCGGCTCAGGTTCACCGAACCTCCTATATAATGAGTACCGGGGGCTCTTTCCTCGGGGGTAAAGCGGCAGGGGCGTGAAGCTGACCACTCACATCCAACTAGTACCGAGGTCAAGAAAATGTGAATCTGTACATCCATTCCCCATACGCCTTCAAAGTTATCCATGTGCTTAACTAATTAGGCACTACGCCATGAAGGCGTATGGGGAGAGTGGATGTATAGATTAATATTTTCTTGACCTCTGCACTAAGATGGAGGTGAGTAGTCAGCTTCACGCCCCGGCCGCTTTACCCCGAGGAAAGAGCCCCAGTACATATAAGGTTGGGTGGACCCCATAGCCGGTCTGGACGACGTGGGGAACAGAAAATTGTTGACCCTACTGGGACTCGAACTCCGACCCCTCTGTCGTACAGCCCCGTAGCTAGTCCCTATCCCGGCTCGTAAGAAATGTACGTATTTGTAAAAATATAACTTCTTTGGTGAAGAGGAGGTTTGTTTTTATTGTGTGGGGGGGGGGACAAAATGCCTGGGTGGGGCGCGAGATTCAAAAGGTGGAGAGTTTCTGTTTGAACAAACCTATATTTGTGAGGGCGAACACTTGCCCTCCCTCCCACTCCCTCCTGCCCCACCATTTCCCATCATGCTGACGCCAACAGAAACGGGGTTGTTTTACTGAAGATCGTGGCATACCTCCTCCTCATGACCAGATCTGTGATTAAGTTCCAGGAAGGGCCCAGAGTAGTCCCTGTTGTACTCAGAATTACCTGATAGCTTCTGAATTACGCGAGCGAACATGAGCAGCAGGAATCCATTATCACAGTATTCACTGTTGAGGAAGTTGGATATTTTGTTTCACTGCTAGTTGAAAGTGAGTTGTAGGTCCTGTGCTAAGGAAGTTGTAGTAACATAGACAGAGGGTGTTTGAGAACAGGGTGCTGAGGGGAATATTTGCATCTAAGAGGGATAAAGTGACGGGAGGTTGGAGAAAATTTCATCATGATGAACATCATAATTCGTACCCCTCGCCAAATATTATTTTAAGCACTATATGGATGAGATATTTGGGTAGCTTGTTAACAGATGATGGAAGGTGTACTTGTGAAATTAAATCCAGGATTGCCATGGCAAAAGCTGCATTTAGCAAGAAGAAGAATCTTTTTACCAGCAAATTGGACTTAAATTTGAGGAAGAAACTAGTGAAATGCTACATTTGGAGCATAGCTCTGTATGGGGCTGAAACATGGACACTTAGGGCAGTAGATCAGAAACATCTGGAAAGTTTCGAAATGTGGTGTTGGAGAAGAATGGAGAAGATCAGTTGGACCGATTATGTGAGAAATGAAGAAGTGTTAATTAGAGTCAGTGAGCAGAGGAATATCCTACATGAAATAAGAAAACGGAAGGCTAATTGGATTGGTCATATTTTACGCAGAAACTGCCTTCTAAAAGAAGCTATCGAAGGAAAGATAGATGGGCGGATAGAAGTGACAAGAAGACGAGGAAGAAGACGTAAGAAGATGCTGGATGACCTTGGGGACAGAAGAGGATACTGTCATTTGAAGGAGAAAGCTCTAGATCGCATCAAGTGGAGGAATTGTTTTGAAAGAGACTGTGGACCTGTCGTCTTGACAGATTACTGATGATGATGATGATGGATGAGATGGGCTCACCATGAAGACCTAGTCATAGATAGGAGGCGTAATCGGATAGGATAGGAGGCGTAATCGGATAGGATAGGAGGCGTAATCGGATAGGATAGGAGGCGTGGACTGGATTCATCTGGATCGGGAGAATGACCAGTGGAAGGCTGTCATGAACATGGTAGTGAACCTTTTAGCCTCAATAATATTCTTTGACTTACTCGATTATGCAAGTGTGGGTTACGTTTTTTATATTGGCTCAGCTCGTGAAGTTAGTTGATACGTGGAGTATACGTGCTTTCTGTCACTTATCTATGTTCCCAGCCCTACACAGCAGTTATCTATGGCTTTGGCTGCGTCCACGTAGTATGTGACCGATAGCTGGTAAGTGAATACGGGACATTCATCGGAAGGAACAAACCTATCCATTCACCCAGATGGAATGTGGAATACAACACTAACTCAGTCATACAGATACTGTATTGTCTGCTCTTTCCCCTCCTTCCATTGGCTGAAAAGAATCAATTACAGATGACACAAACTCCGCCTTGCTGTTTAGCCCCCTGTTGCTGGTCCGTATTTCTTCACTTCCTGTCAGATCTGAATTTTAGAGACAGGATGTGCGCTCTGTTTCAAGGTTTAATACCTTGGTGGAGTTTCCTGAAACTGCGTCTTGCAGCCATATGTAACTCTAGTTTGAAAGAGGACAGCTTAATCAGGTCCCTCTGTAGCCGAATTGTGTGAGATAGCTATGCGTTTCTTTTCAGTTCAGGTGGCCTTATGTGAGATACCGCCACCTTATGTTCTTTGTAGCTTCATTGTTGCAGTAGTTGTGTATTGTTTCCTTTTGTTTGGTTCTGTATGACGTACTGTCACTTTAGATCCCTTTGTAGCTTCAGTGTTGCCTACTTTCATAATAACGTGTCATGTTAGATCTCTATGCTGACTCCCGTATGACGTATTGTCACGTTACTGAAAATCCCGTTGCTGACTGCCATATGACGTACCGTCACGTTAGATCCCATTGCAGTCTCATTGTTTCCTTTTGTTGACCTCCGTGTGACATTCCGTCAAGTTAGATCCCTTTGCTGACTACCGTATGTCGTACTGTCACGTTACTGAAAATCCTGTTGTTGACAGCCATATGACGTACCGTCACGTTAGATCCCATTGCAGTCTCATTGTTTCCCTTTGTTGACCTCCGTGTGACATTCCGTCAAGTTAGATCCCTTTGCTGACTACCGTATGTCGTACTGTCACGTTACTGAAAATCCTGTTGTTGACAGCCATATGACGTACCGTCACGTTAGATCCCATTGCAGTCTCATTGTTTCCCTTTGTTGACCTCCGTGTGACATTCCGTCAAGTTAGATCCCTTTGCTGACTACCGTATGTCGTACTGTCGACTCAGATCCCGTTGTAGCATCATTCTTTCCTTTTGCTGGCTTTCATATAACGTGTCGTTGCGTTAGATCCCTTTATAAGTCCAGTGTTTCCTTTTGCTGACCTTCATATAACGTGCCGTCGCGTTAGATCCCTTTGCTGACTTCCATTTTTCGTTCCGTCACGTTAGATCCCATTACAGTTTCATTGTTGACAATAGTGGTGACCCAGTGTGACATACAATCACGCGATAATTTCAGTTAGGTTTCCCGATTTACATAATTTATGAAATATAATTAAAGCTGAGACCCTGTTTATAAGAATTAGCGTAATAAATTATTTACTAGATCCAAATATATCCGTGGGGCCGTGCATGCTGGTTTGTTTTCCATGTAAACTGTATATGGTTCACAAACGTCATGAACACAAGTTGAAAACCAGTAAAGTTTGGTGCCTGTCTAACCTCGTATCCCATGGGTGCCGGGGTCTTATTCTGCGGATGTAAAGCGGCCGGGGCTTGAAACTGATTTCTCACTTCCATCCAGTATTGATGCTAAGAACAGGCGGAGCTGTACCGCCACTCACCTAGGCTTAATTAAGCTTAGCGGTAAGTTATATATCCTTGTTCCTAGTTATTAAAGCAGACGAAGGCGACAGTGAACTCCAAATACAAATATACATTATCTTGGGGCCTGAAATATACTGTAGGAATTATAAACCGTAAAAAACCTCGCCTGTTTGAAATTCATATACTGAAAAGTGCTCAGGCGTGGTGTTGGTGGGAAGTCCCTCCCCCGCCACGTGATTATTATTAGACATGTTAAAGCTACATTAGTTTCTTGGAATACCTGTGGCATGTGGGGTTGATGACAGTTACATGATCTCGTCTTATATTAGAGTCATGCATATTTCTTAGTGAAATAATCGTGTGTACCATAAGTTTCGCCAAGTTTATGCCAGAGCTGATAATTTATATTAAATGTAGACGTGTGAAGTTGTATGCTCTTTCATCTCTTGTTCTATTCATTTTCACCCATCCTACGTACCTTGCCACGATAGTGATTCGAATAGGAGCTGGACAACCGAGGAATCGGGACTCGATTCCCGGCAGGGGCTAGAGATTCTGCCGTTCTCTGCGGTGACGAGACTGGCTCTGGGGCCCACCCAGTCGCCCCCTATCTGATGGATATCGAGATTATTTGCACTTGCATAAAGCGGCCATGCAGTGAAGGTCCAATTGTCGAGGTTAAGAACGAGGTACACACAAAGGTTTTGGAGGTGTTATGTAGGATATAAAACCCTTTTGTAATGAAATACAATACTATTTACTTTGAAGTTTTTAAATTCGTTTTCCGGGGACGGTTTATTGAGTACACTCTGCAAATTACAGTAAGGTAGATATACGTAGCATGGTGCACACGGAATTTTTAGGGGCCTTCTTTAAGCGAGTGATCAGCCCGTCACAAGGCGGCTACCTACACACACGACAACATAAACACAGAGATCCATGCATTGTGTTGGATTCGAACCCACAATCCAAGCGTTCGAGCGAGTGAAGATGCCTTAGACCGTGCAGCCACTGTGATCAGCAATACTATAACTGTTACCTTAAAATTCGTAATATCCGTGCAAGAAATGATTTGAAGTTTTTTACTCGCTTACACATTGTGATAGAAATATGTGTGGATACAGTTTTTCCGAAATGTTGAAAAATTTCAAGAAAGTGGACGTGCCCCACATAATGGCCATATCTGTTGTTAACGCCATGGGTACAAACGTACACAGTGTGTCCAGGTTCTGTTAGGACTGTGTTCATTAAAAATACAAGACGTGAATTATTTTCAAAATTTCACTCTTTTTATTCAAAATATTCTTCTGAATCAGTATATAGCTGGAATCGATTGAAAGGTTTTCGAAAACAGTCACTGTACTCCTTTTGTGGAATTGCATTTAAAACTGCGGTACATTCCCTTTGGATGTCCTGGGCGTGTCGTGACGGTCTCCTTTCATCGCCAGCTTAACGTTTGGGAACAATCTGCTGGAGCCAAATCTGGCGAAATGATATATTATCCTTGTTATTTGAAGGCCGTTTGAAACTATCAAGGAGTTTTCTGTGCAACCGCACACTATCGGACTTAGCTTTTCTAAGCAGTTAGCTCTGTGGCGGGGCTTAGCAGTCAAGAGGGCTTAAATTTAGAATTTGGCCATTTAGGTTGTGACGCCGTAAACACGTATGGGTAGTTGTCGATGTTCCGAATGAATTTTCTATCTCCTATCCTGATGATATAGGCAACAGATAGTTACGATACCATGACTCCGTGTATTCTTGTGGATGATAAACAACGTTTCGTAGGATCATTATGCTTCCATCTTACACCCTGAGCATGGAGACAGGAGATTCTTGAGAAATGTTCTAAACCACTCACAGGACTTACGGTGTCGCACACCAGAAGACAATTTAAACTTTCAGTGTTATGAAAACCAAACACATGGCAGTAATACTAAAATATTTTCCACAAATGGAAATATGTCGATCACAGTGGCCGCGCGGTCTAAGGCATGAACTGTCTTCGCTCGCTCGAACGCTGGATTCGTGGGTTCGAATCCCACTCCAGGCATGGCTGTCTGTGTGTGCGTTTATTCTATATTTGTCCCGTGTGTAGGTAGTGGCCTTGTGACGGGCTGATCCCAGTCCAAGGAGACGTGCCGACTGTATAGGATTAAGCAACTGAAGAAGTGGCCGAGGTACAAGCAGAGGACTGTAGAGTCATAGATAGAAAGTGGAAATATCGTAAATTAAATTTGTAGAATGAGGTTCTCTTGGAGGTGACTACAGAGTATACTTATCTTCTGGGATGGGACGCCGTGTAGTCTGGTAGAAATTTACCTTCGTTTAGGAGGAACGTATTGCCTTCATCTTAACTCTTATTCCTTGGTTTACTTTTCGATCCTGAAGATGGAGGCAGTATGTTCTTTTGAAATGTCGATAAACGTTTACCAGACTACATGGCGTCACATCCCAAACTATCGTATTATTCGCAAATTAAAAGTGTTGAAGACCCGTTAACGATGGTGGATCCAATTTATAGATAGTAATTATGAGTGTGCCTGTACAGACAGAAATAGGGGCTGCCGCCAGTAAGCTCCATGGTGTGAACTTTGCGAGCTGTCGGTGTAGACAGACGGACAGACAGGGATCAAGTCACACCCAATTAAGCCCGTTGTGTAGTTGGACCGACAAACTTGATCCCGAGTTAGATCATGGTAGGATAGCATGTGGTCTCATCAGACCTCAGAAACGCGCAATTATTGTTACTGTACGTCGTCACATTGTACACAGTCTGGGAAGCTAATGGAATGTGTGGGTTGTAAAAGACTTGTCGTCTTACCTGGCAAACACAAAGCTTATCTTACTGTGAAAAATACGTGGAAAGATAGCGCGTACTTTCCGATATGTGCTTGCTTCTACCCAAGCCTTCTGTACACTACCAGTTGCCACTATGAAAGACTACAGTCCAGTCAAAACTGACTGAACCGTTATTTTCGGTTTGGGTCCACTGAAGGGCATACTGTTATTTATCTAAACGTACGACTACGCATTTAACAAAATAAACTCCATGGCCTGTAGTCTGCAAGCGAACTATACCGACCGAGCGACCGCCGCTTGTCGGCGAAGTTAGTGCCAAATTTAGCGGATAGAGGGTGTCGGATGGTCAGCGCATCGGATCTCCACGGCCATTAATCTCGATTTTCTAGACCGGAGCCTCTTATTTCCTTGAAATAGCTCTTCAGTTAACCTCACGAGGCTGAGTGAACCCTGTTCCAGACCCACTACTTCACTGAAAATATGGTAGTACCGGGAATCGATCCCGGACCGCTAGATCTGTAGCCAGGAACTCTGACCACTAGACCACAGGCGGTCGACCTACGCATTTAGGGATATAAAAAGGTAAAGTTGTCCCTATATACAACTCAGTAAGCACTACGCCATGAAAAGGTGTATAGGGGAGTGGATGTATAAACCCACATTTTCTTCACCTCGACACTGGTTGGAAGTGAGTGGTCAACTTCACGCCCCGGCCGCTTTACCTCCGGGAAAAGAGCCCCCGGTGCCCATTGGATAGGTTGGGTGGACCGCAGAGCCCGTCTAAACGACATGTNGATTGGAAAAACAAGAGTGCGGATAATTTTTGACTTACCTACGTACTTAACTAATTAAGCACAACACCATGAAGGTGTATAGGGGAGTGGATGTGTGGACCCACGTTTTCTTCACCTCGACACTGGTTGGAAGTGAGTGGTCAGCTTCACGCCCCGGCCGCTTTACCTCCGGGGAAAGAGCCCCCGGTGCCCATTGGATAGGTTGGATGGACCCCAGAGCCGGTCTAAACGACATGGAGAAGTGAAAATTCTTGACCCCACCGGGACACCAACTCCGACCCCTCGGTCGTGCAGCCAGTGGCTAGGCGTTATCCCAGCTCACCATTTAGGGATGTGGTCTCCATGAATTATTGAAATTTAATCAAAATCGTTCGGGTCGTTTTCGAGAAAATTTACAATTTGATTTTAGGCGTCAAATTGACGGGCCCCTATTTTTGGAGCTAGAATGTTCATATACACCGGACATCGGTCTCAGATATGTGGACTCTTAAATGCTGAATATGAGTAGAAATCCGTGGAACTCTTCAGGTGCCAGCGTGGGGCTCATGCATACACGCAGCATTCCAAAAGTACTTATTTATTCCTGTTTTATTTGTGGGGTTTCAAAACTTATATCCATCAAAATCTTAACATTAGTTTTCTTGACGGTAACAGAAATTCGTCATACTTACGCACTTGAGAAAGTAAAAATTGTATGATGGTGGTATATGCGTCAAATGCCGAAATACAACCTTTATTTGACGTATAAAAATGGTTGAAAGAAACATATACAAGTTTTTTTATTGCTAGTGGGGTGGGACTGAGTCCCTTGTATTGCGGCCTCTTCTGGCCTATTGTACCAGCCCCATATGATAGGGTAGGGTGATTCTGGAGCAATTGGTGGAATGAAGATTGGCAGGGGAAACTGAAGTACTCTGAGAAAATCTGCCCCAGCTCCACTTTGTTCACCAAAAATCCCACTTCACCAGACCCGGGATCGAACCCTGGCCGCCGCGGTGGGAAGCCAGTGACTAACCGCTTGAGCTATGGCGCGGCCTGTATACGAGTATATATATATGTATATATATTCGTTACCAAAGAAGTAACCATATTTCTAATGTCATTATTAATCTCGTGCAAAGATAAGCTTTTGAATTATGGCAGTAGCCAGTGTTTCCTGTTTATGCAGTTAGCGGAAAATTAATTTCTTGTCTTCTTTCGTGTTTCAGGTGAGTGAAGCTGGTTTGGATATCTCCTAGGCTAGAGAGCTACAAGTGTGTGAATTTACCATTTAAACAGGTAAAAGGGAACCTCTGCATTACTGGTAACCTACATGTAGGTCGGTGCTGGTGGAAAATTAGTAAACTCTGCCCAAAACATCAATGAGGGTTTTTTTTATTGCTAGTGGGGTGGGACTAAGTCTCTTGTACTGCGGCCACTTCTGGCCTATTGTACCAGCCCCAGATGATAGGTGAGGGTGATTGTGGAGCAATTGGTGGAATGAAGATGGGCAGGGGAAACCGAAGTACTCGGAGAAAACCTACCCATCGCCACTTTGTCCACCACAAATGCCACTTGACCAGACCCGGGATTGAACCCGGGCCGCCGCGGTGGAAAGCCAGCGACTAACCGCTTGAACTATGGCGCGGCCCTGATCATTAAGGGTACGTCTCATACCTTGTCTAGGCAACTCTGGATGATTTGCAGCGTGGTGATTTTGGTTCCGATCGTAAGTTGAAAATAGGATCCAGTAACTTTCTAATGATGACGTAACGAAGTACCCAACGTCAAAGATGTTTTGCACACAGTTTGCGTATATTTTAACAGACAAGTACATCACACCATGGCGTTGTAAGGGGATTAGATTTACATATTAACTAATTCCCAATCTTGAACGTTAGATAGATAATAGTAGTTAGCTTCACACCTCCTCTTCTTTATCCCTGAGGAAAGAGCCCTTAATAGGCATTGCTTAGGAAGGAAGGCGAACCACAGAGAACCTGGAGTCTGTGGAAAAGGGCAAAGTTTCTTTGTGCGTCTGCCAGGAATTCTGATTTCTTGACCGTCCAGCCTGTAGCCCAGCCATAATACTGACTGAGCTGACCACGCTCTTTAGCGAGAACCTTACAAGGTGTGAGCATGCTCCTGAAGGTGCTGAGAAATATAGACATATTTTTATTCGGAAAGAGTTTATGAGCAGTGTGTGCGTCATATGAGACATAGGTTAGCATCCGGTTTGAGAGATTGACATTGTGATCTTTGATATCCTAAAAGACAGAAAAGGTAAAGCTATCCCTGTAAAAGGCCGTGACGACCCATAGGGTTGTTAGACGTCGAGGCTCCCACATTTTTGTTAGAAGCTTAGTCGACACCAGGGCCATAGTGAGGCTGGAAGGATTGTGTAAATTTAAAAATGCCACCTCATCGGGACTCGAATCCGCGACCTTCCGGCTTGTAGCATAGTGCCTCAACCAACTACGCTACCGCGTGCACCTGTTTGAAAATCCTAATGGAACATAATCTGCATAACGTGATTTGAAATAATATTGTGTTGATATGCTAAGGGAATTAACATATTTCAACTAACAAGTGCGAATGCTTGTTTAGCAATAAAATTGTTTGGCGTTTTAGTTATGTTTGCGAGTTACTGCGGCGTGACACTGATTAAGTCTTATGGTCTAGGCTGAGGTGAGTCAAGTTTTCCTTTCGTCCTATCGAGATGTTATTGTAGTGTAAACTCAAGCTTAACACGTTAAATTAACTCCACAGACCAAAGACCTTGTTGAAGCTAATAGTCGTGCATCTGGTGAAAAGTCTTTTGCGAAACCCAAGGTTCATTAACCTTACCGCCAGATCCCGCAACTGAGTCAGATGCATCCAATGCATATCAATGTTATCCTGGCATCTACACTAAAATTCTGAGCAGATTCGTATTTGGTAGGTGCTTGCCTCGACTCTACCCTGACTAAAAGTTTTTTCAGTGCGCTCAGGTCGTTGAGGCAAATGCTGCTATCTTCGGTTAGAACACAACAGCTTCTGGCCAATTAATCAGTTCCACCTCTAGACGAGGTTAGCTGAGCAAACGTTGTAAAATGACCCACAACTCTTGTGCCTAGGTCTCCGTGTAGTATATTCTCATCACATTTCCCAACCATAATTCTGTACGCATTTGTGGTCTCCCCCCCTCCATTCCTTCCTCAGTACTTCCATTAGAAAATTCAGGTTGGTTGGTTGGTATTGCCACGTGTGTGAGTGATTGTAGACGGGGTTCTGATTGGTAATTGGATTTATTGAACACTTACAGAACGTAACTACAAGTAACTATAGCGCTATCGCTAATTCACACTCTAAAATTCACTACAGCGCGTACTAAGTCTTCTCAGAGGTCACGCCATAGCTCAAGAGGTTAGTCGCTGGCTTCCCACTTTGTCGGCCCGGGTTCGATCCCGGGTCTGGTCAAGTGGGATTTGTGGTGGAAAATGTGACGCTGGGGCAGGTTTTCTCCGAGTACTTCGGTTTTCCCTGCCAATCTTCATTCCACCAATTGCTCGACAATCACCCTCACCTATCATCTGGGGCTGGTACAATAGGCCAGAAGTGGCCGCTGTACAGTGGTCATAGCCCACCCCACTAGCAATAAAAAAAAGTCTTCTTAGTCTGCTGTGTCTTCACCAGTCGTTGTCTGGTAACGTCTTCCAACGGCGGACTTTCCCCTTTGGGTTCCCGAGCTATCTTCTTGCCTCAGCTACCAGCTTCTAACAGCAACGGCTCACAAGGCCCGAACCGCAGCAGTCCTCTGACTGACACTCACCAACCAACTCGCTCCACTCTGTTAATTAAACTGAACAGGGTCGATCGAGTGATAGTTTAGTTGATCGATTCTAATTGTCGTTTCTTGAAGAAGCAAGAGATGTTTTTCAATGGAATTTCGTCGGGAGGCCTGATCATTTGGAAACTTAAGCATACATGAGAGGATAACATTAAAATGGATCTTAAAAATATTCAATGGGATTCATTTGGGTCGGAATGTGAACTAGTACGTGGCCCTTGGCCATTAACCTTCGAGTTCCTTACAAATGCTTGACTAGCTCAGCAACTGTTAGCTTCTCGAGAATACCTTGCTCTGTAGAGTTAGTGAGTGTGTGTTGCTGCAAGAATTATACTCACAACAATTTTCAGAAACTCTGAACGGGGCGTATTGGCTCAAGAGGTAACGATTCCACCGTACATAGTAGGTTCCTGGTTTGTATCTGGGCCAGCGCACCAAGTATCATAAGGGTTTCCTTTGTTTTCCTCAGTTCATCCAGGCATATGCCATGATAGTATCTTAAATTCTGCTTCCGTGCATAGCCTTCCAGATTCTTAATTGAATCATCTTGTGACCATTGGACGCTGTAGCCTGAGTTGCTGAGAGCGTCGTTAAATAAGCAACGAACAAATAAAAGAGTGTAAGGGTCATGCAGCTATATGCGGCTGTTCATTTGTTTGTGAGCCTTCTTTCTGGAAATAACAAACCCCTGGACCGCCTCCAATTTTAGGTCAGTTCTAAAATTGTAACACCGCGCAGAAGCCAGCGAAACGGGAATGTTTAGGAACAGCGAAATAAGGCAGTATGATATATCTACAAAAATGCAGTTTCCTTTAACAGGTCCTGAAGGCCTAGAGGTTCTGAGACGTCGAGGCCCCCGCATTTTCTAGAATGTTTACAGATGGTGGTGAGATTGTCAGCCTTACATGCCGCCCTTTACCTCCAGTAATGGTACTTATTTCTGTTAGATAGACCAGAAGTGGCCGCAGTACCCCACTAGCAATAAAAAATATTTCTGTTAGAGGCTGAGTCGACCCCAGGGCCAAAGTACGGCTGGAAGGATTAGGTAAATTGATGAATTCAGTGACCTCATCGGGAATGGAACCCGCGACCTTGCGGCTTGTAGCATAATGCCTCAACCAACTACGGATATTGTGGGAAGTCACAGTATTGGTCATACTAAGCAAGAAATTGTGTATGTACTGTGTCCTGTTCCGAACGGTTTCCGAGATAGAGCTGTTTCACTGTAAAGTACAGACGAGCAATACGCCATGTCCTCACACGAGTTGCAAAGTGCATTGATGTTGACGGTGGAATTTTCGAAAATATGTTATGCTGGGTAAATTGAGCCAACTTTGTCACTTGAACAATAAATACCAGTAGTAGAAACAGTAAGTAATATCTTTCTTATTAACAGTTTTGAAGCTGGACAGTGAAATAGCTGTATATCGGAAGCCGTTCGGACTAGGACACAAGCATATGTAGTTTCTTGTTTAGAATGACCGATAGTATGACCTTCCAGAGTAATGACCTTTCCTCCTGGGACACTCTGTATAGCAGGTGACGCGAGAGACCACTCATTTTTGTCAGTATATAGTGCCTATTGCCGGTCACGGTAGCCCAACGGTCAAAGGCATGTACTGGGCCGCGCCATAGCTCAAGCGGTTAGACGCAGGCTTCCCACCGCAGCGGCCCGGGTTCGAGCCCGGGTCTGGTCAGTTGGGATTTGTGGTGGACAAAGTAGCGCTAGGGAGGGTTTTCTCCGAGTACTAGGTTTCCCCTGCCAATCTTCATTCCACCAAATTCTCCAACATAATCACCCGGGCACGTACATAAGGCCATTCAGTGGCCGCCGTGCCGTGTGGACCCAGCTGGACTCAATCCTCCCCACTGTGCGAATTAAAAATAAAAGGCATGTACTGTCTTCGCTGGGAAACCGGGATCATGGGTTCGAATCCCACACAAGGCATGGATGTTTTGTATGTGTATGTGTTTATTCTGTGTTTCTGTTGTCCTGTGTTTAGGTAGAGTCCTTGTGACGATCCGATCACTCGTCCAAGGAGTCCTACCGTCTGTAAAATGATCACGAAACTGAAAAATCAGAGGCCAGGGACGAAGGGGGCTGGAGAGCCATGGAAAAAGAATGATGCCTGTTACGTGAGCAGTGATAATGTTGGTTGGTTTCCAATGGCTGCATTTGGGACCATTTAACCCATTTTGCTTCTTGCTTCCCAATAGAGGGCACTCAAGTTCTTGCTTTGTTGCATCTTGAAGAAGTTTGCACTTTTCTTTTGGGAAACTTTACCAGGTCTGTTGCTCATTTTGCACTACCCAGGGGACACTTATGCCTTAGAGAATGTCACGGACGCGAGCAGCTTTGGCCCCCCAGTGATAATGTTTTGAAGTGTAGATGTGAATTGCATTAAGGTCTATACTATATGAAGGAAGCGGTTTATGATTGACCCTTTGTGCGTGTTATTAGTGGGAGATGGCGTTGAACTTTGGCCTTTGCGCATCATCCGATAACCTGTAGGGCTGGAAAGGAGTATGAAGGGAGGGCAAGGGACGTTAATAGTACGAAAGCTTAGGCCTTTAGTATAACAGTTGATCAGAATATAATATCTCTTTCCTTGGGTGGTAATTAGATAAACGGATATATTTATCTAATGCTTCAAGTTATATGGAAGCTCTGATTGATATAATTGTTTGGAATTTGATTGTTATAGATTATGTATGATTTATGATGTGTATTGTGATAGAAGTCCGGTCTGGAAAACCGAGATTGACGGCCGTGGGGATCCGTTGCGTTGACCACGCGACATCCTCTATCCGCTAAAGTTGGCACCAATTTCACCGACAGGCGGCGGTCGCTCGGTCGGTATAGTTCGCTTCCGGACTACAGGCCACGGAGTTTTGTTTTATTCTTGTAGAAGCCTTTTCGATTGTGTTGTGGGAATAGGTTATTTTTACAGAGGAGTTAGGGTGTTCTTCTGATATCAGAATAACGTCACTGGAAGGTACGTCATACCTTCTGCAGGTAACTTTACGGAATAAAATGCTCGTATTTTCAGCTAGATCTCCAGTGTGTTGAGTTTGGTTCCCACATATGTTTAAAATGAATGTAGTAACTTCTTGACGATGTAATGATTTACGTCATTGGACCGGGATTGTTTTGGGAACAGTAAGTATTTACTTGAGATTTGAACAGTGTATGGGAAAAATCGTCACTTCAGCTATGTCTAGGGCCGCGCCATAGCTCAAGCGGTTAGTCGTTGGGTTCCCACCGCGGCGGACCGGGTTCGATCCCGGTTCTGGTTAAGTGGGATTTGTGGTGGGCAAAGTGGCGCTGGGGCAGGTTTTCTCCGTGTAGTACTTAGGTTTCCCCTGCCAATCTTCATTGCATCAATTGCTGCACAATCACCCTCACCTATATCTGGGGCTAGTACAATAGGGCAGAAGTGGCCGCAGTACAAGGGACTTAGTCCCACCACACTAGCAATAAAAAAACATGAAATCGTCGTTAAATATGCAATATTAAACATATAAATACAAAAAAGGAAGATCATGCAACCTACATCTTTAAAATAGATCCCAACGCGCCATGGTACGTCCCAAATACGATCATCAGGCGTGATCTTCAAATCAAAACAATCAAGGAAGAGATCAGCCAATGGAGCTCCCAATATAGAGCTCGACTACATACACACCCTAACGAACTTGCAGCTCAACTACTTCAACCACCAAACCTAAGGCGCCTCAAACGACACCAGCCAATCGATCTGATCACCAGATTCAAAATATAATCTTAGTTAGTAGTTTAGTTTTAAGTTCAGCTTAAGTTCCTCCCCTTCTCCCACCAGGCCCCAACCTATTCTTATACGGAGGGGAACTAATGAACTCCCCTCCACACGTCATTTCACACAACTCACAACAATTTGCTAAATGTATTCATACAGATTGCAAATAAATGGGGATCTCAAAAAAAAATAGATCATATCGTATAGACACACTCAAAACACTGAAATAGGTGTAGACCTACAGACAAAAGAAACGCAGTCTCATGAAACACTAAAGTGAAAGTTTCTAACCAATTATTTTAAAAATAATGGGGTTTCGAACAGGTCATACCATTAATGATAATGAAATAAACATGCCAAATTTCTTATGGAAATCGAACGTAACAAGGTTCATGTATGGTACTCCCAAGGGTCTTGTCCTTAAGATTCTTCTGTATTATTGTTACATAACCGCGACACACTTCACGAACTATTTATGCGAGGGCACGCCAAGGCAACCGCAACGCAACCGCAATTTCCGAGGATTGTTATCAGCCTGAGTTGAACACACATTACGGAATGGAGCAGCGCAAATTGAGGAAAAGGCAACTGGCAACTGGCAACTAGGTGTGACCTCGCCCTTAAAATTAACAATCAAATAATACTGACGCCTCAGAACACGCGTTCTTATCGAAACATAACATTGCATAGGCTACATTCAGTTACTCACGCAACCTCTACAGCTGCACGAAAGAGACAGCCGCAAGTTCCGATTTTTCCCATACACTGTTCACATCTCAAGGATATACTTACTGCTCCCAAAACAACCCCAGGCCCATGACGTAAATCATTACGAAAGACATAGCTGTATTTTTTTTATTTATTTTTTATTGCTAGTGGGGTGGGACTAAGTCCCTTGTACTGCGGCCACTTCTGGCCTATTGTACCAGCCCCAGATGATAGGTGAGGGTGACTGTGGAGCAATTGGTGGAATGAAGATTTGCAGGGGAAACCGAAGTACTCGGAGAAAACCTGCCCCAGCGCCACTTTGTCCACTACAAATCCCACTTGACCAGACCCGGGATCGAACCCGGGCCGCCGCAGTGGGAAGCCAGCGACTAACCGCTTGAGCTATGGCGCGGCCCACGATTTCATGTTACTGAAGAGTGAATCTATATGGTGTAGAGGTATCTGTAGGATTGTATTCGAGAGGTCCTCGGATCGAATTCGGCTGGGTCTCTTCTGGGTTTCGCACAAAAATCCTGCATGCATTCCTCTTCTCCCTAATATATGCTAAAGGCCCCGCCCATCTCATCTCCTTCACTCGATCATTCTGTTTGGCGAAGAGTGCGTGTTATTAAGCTCCCCATTATGCAGTGTTTCTCCAGCTTACCATTTCGTCCCTCTTCGGTCCAAATATTTTCCTCATCACACTCTTCTCAGATACCTGCAGTCTGTGGTCTTAGATATGGCATAGACCAAGTCTCACACTTACAGAAATTACAGGCAGAATTATAGTTTTGAATGCTTTAATTTTTGCGTTTTGAAGAGGAACACCTGTATGAAATATTATTGAATGTTGTCACGATTTTAGTGACTGTAGACGGGTTTTGGGTTGATGACCGGATTTATCGGACTTTATGAGATACAACGCGTGACCAAACTTCCCAGTTCAGTGTTGCACACACACTAACACGCTGGTGTCCACAGTCACGTCTTCTCTGTCCTTGCTTGTTAACGGCTTGCAACGGCGGACGTTCCCCTTACTATGGGTTCCCGAACTGTCCCCGGCCTCAGCTACCGAAGTATAAGAGCAACAGTTCACACCGACTGAACCGCATTAGTCCGTTAACATATTTACCGAGTGACTCCTAGCCTGTCTTACTTATAACATCTCGGCACTAACCGCACAGAAAATACCATTCCTCTGTTGCTGTTCACAGGCCTCTGCCTGGTAACGGCCGTTGTATAGTTGCATATTTCGCGGTCGTTGCCTAGTAGCTGGTCTACATGCCACTATGTGCTCGTACTTGGTGGCAGTAAAAGTTGACATGCATCAAACTCTTGTCAGCAGACACTGCTGCAGGATAGACGTGTGAACCAGCGGTACTTTTTCGTCTCGTTAATTTAACAGTTGCTGACATAACGCACACACATGCCTGGGCAAAAAAGAACGAAAGTGTAATTGAGTTTCATGGTTATAAAATGGGTCAATGTTACGAGATAATTTCTCCATGTATGATATCCTTGTGGGTTTTCTTTTGGTACATTACGTAAACAGGCCCAGAGGGGATCGTCTTCATAGCTAAATGCTTTGACGAAACGCTGCAAAAAGTTACGAAGATTCCATTATGATGTCACGCGGTACGCGTTAAGTGATTCATAGGACATTCGAGCAAGACTTATATTTAGTGTACATACCCTGGAGATGGAAAAGGCTAGTAACGATCAGCGGTGTCATGCTGCTTTTTTAGTTTCCACGGAATCGTCGATGTAACGAAGTAAATTAAATCTTAATAAAATCTGTGATGATAAATAAAAGTGTCAGTGGTTTAATCAGTTTATTACCTCATTTAACCACTACATGTTTCTGTCATACGGACTATCGCCAGGTGGTTTGTAAATAAATAAATTATTGAATTGAAGAATGAAATGGGCGCATTTTTACACTTAAATATCGTGATAAATTCTTGTATTACTAAATAAAAATGTGTATATGAGTTGAAATTCAGTATTTTCTGATATATATAGATGATCTAATCTAATAAAAGCGTCCCTTCCGTCTCCGGTCGGGACTCGGTTGCATGTATTAGCTCTAGAACGAATCCTCCAAGCGAGGGGATGAGTCTCAACAGATCGCAGCGTGGCAACTGCTCTACCGAGTACAACACCCCGCCCGGTACCTAAGTCGTCTACAGACGATTCCGAGTCCCGACATCGAGCAAATGTACCCTTGGTCGACCGTTAGGGGCGGGACGACGATTAGCCAGGTCCGGAGTCCTGCCGCCGTCCCGTCGTGCCCCGCTCGGCAAACGTGGGCCCTCGTCGAGCCCGCCCGATCCCCGCGAGGGAACGGGTGGCCCTAGGAAGACAGATCACTTTGTTTGGAGCCTCTCGACTCTCGGGACTCCCGCGAGTTATCGTTGCCTCGACCAGACGGGATACGGCCTTAGAGGCGTTCAGGCATAATCCCACGGATGGTAGCCTCGCACCACCGGCCCCTCGGCC
>NW_019729208.1:168501-205803 GCF_002891405.2 Cryptotermes secundus | reverse complement strand
TTGTACTGCGATGTGGAAAGCAAATGGAAAAACTACCACATTATCACTTTTCCTGGATAGTCTCTTTCCAAAAACAGACACACAATGTATGCGAACCAGAAGACGTAAGAAGATGCTGGATGACCTTGGGGACAGAAGAGGATATTCTCATTTGAAGGAGAAATCTCCAGATCGCACTAAGTGGAGGAATTGTTTTGGGAGAGACTGTGGACCTGTCGTCTGACAGATTAAAAAAAAACAGATGCCGCGTGTACGGCTTGCCTGGGTTATTTTAGTTGGCCTACTGGGTAATAGGTAAAGTTGTGCCTGTGCCTAACTAATTAAACACTACGCCATGAAGGCCTATGGGGAGTGGATGTATAGATTTTTATTTTCTTGACCTCGGCACTGGTTGGAAGTAAGTGGTCAGCTTCACGCTCTTGCCGCTTTGTCCCCGTGGAAAGAAGCCCCGGTACCCATTGGATATGAGGCTGGGCGGGCCTTAGAATCGGTCTGGACGACTTGGAGAAGGTTTTCGACGCTACTGGGATTCGAACCCCGACCCCTTGGCCTTCCAGCCCGTATGCAGTCGCAATACCGACTGCGCTACCCGGTTCCCAATTAACCTACTTATTTTGAAAAAAAAAAGTCTTATGCGGTCACTGTGGTGTGTGTGTGTATCCCCCCCAGTCAACTTTCTAATGCCCAAACCAATCTTTATGAAACTTGGTATGTATGTCATGGCACCTGAGCTCATCCCAGCGGCGTACTTCCCCTCCCACCAGTCTGTGTGTCTGTATGTGTACCCCTCCTATCGCTGGTAGGTAGCGGCTCGGTAAGAATGTTACCGCGGCAACGAATGCACATGCAACAAATGAAGACTTATTGGTGCATCGTTTACTATGTAGGCCGTGTTATATCGAGGAAACTAGGCAATTTTATTTCTTTTACAGAACTTCTTGTTTTATGGCTAGAAGTCGTACATGTGTTAAACGGAAACCTGTATCAAACGGAAGAATATTCCCTCCTTTAGGACTCTACAGCTGGTACTATAATATCAATAGCGTATCAGGCCTGCAGGCAGTTTTATGTCCCACGTGACGTGTAACCACGTAATGAATGCTTTAACCGAATTTTGCGTGTTGATGCTGAAACCTTTACGTGCAAATGTAACACAATTGGACGGGGTGTATGGCATCCTCCCCCCCCTTGCGTTAGTGGACCTTTAATGTGGAGACCTTTTAATTCATTCGCTGAGAGAAGCGATTAAATGTTAGTTCTAAAGGGTTCTGACACTGGTATTGTATACGCTGTTTCTGAACCTTGTCTGTTCTCTGGTGTTATGAAAGGCAGAGGCGTTTCACAACGTGGACGACCTTCCGTCCACAGGTGCAGCGATCAAGATTAGCTCTGTAGAGTTCTTAACATTGCGTAGTCCGTATAAAATGAACCTAGGCTTCGTAGGAAAATTTCGCCTCCATTTTAAGTGTCAAAGAATAATCCAAGCAAGAAAACGGCTTGAAGGAAGTAGCAAGAGACTGCAAACGTCGGTTTGACTTTCCACGGACTACATGTGGTTATGTCTTCATGACCAACTCTGTGAGAACTTCAGATCCTGCAGACACTGACTCTTTCTGATGGACTGATGGATGCCTTCCCACACTGGAAATGTAAACAAGATCCAGTTCCGAAATTTTGTGTTCTTTCAGAATACTGGACGATGGACAGAGTCTAGACACTCAGGAGTGCCGACAATTAAACGTTGGTTTGATTGTAGTATAAAGTGACTCTTTTCCAAATGCCCTTTTCATCTCGTTTAGCCAAACCATTGTTTGGGTTTATAAACGGGGGGAGGCTCTGTGTAGAAAAGGGTATTATGTAAAAGGTATTTATGTAGATTCAGGATCTCACGGCGGTCACTCTGAAGCTAAATGTCATGTAGAATGTGACGTGGTGTAGTCTGGTATCCTTTAGTGTCACTCCGGACCACCTTACTAATCCCAACTGGGATACACAGCTTCATTATTTCTCCCATATATACCAAATGGCCTTTTCGAGGGCCACAGCGTCCTTCTCTGTTTCTCCTTACTCGTATTGGTTGGTTCAGGGCCCTTATCCCGGTCGTCTTAGACGTTGGGGATGGCTTCCAACGATGTAACATTCATAATGTTGCTAGGCAAAGACCTCGAAACAACGAGACAACAGTTGCTATGCAGTGATCGTGAAGTGGGCGGTTATTATTAGACCCACGTCTTAGTAACGGCCGGTTAACACGTCAACAATATCCGAGCTATATCGCGCTCATAACAAATATAGAACTGTTTGGGGCGGTGTTTTCTTTTGGGTCCGCCACGTGGCTATATAACGAGGACCCCAGGCCGCCTCAGTGGGATTGAGAGAGTTCAGTTGAGCTCTGCAAGGGAAGCTGAGAAGAGATGGCGTTATAGTTGAGTTCACAGTTGACAAGAGTTTTGCACGGGCGGCTGTGATAGGAGGGCCTGAGCGCGGGAAGCTGAAGAATATTCACTGTTAGAAACCGTTGCTAGGGAACGGCTGTTGAAGACACTGCAGGCTGGAGACGATTTAGTGTTTGCAGCAGTGATGTGTGAATTATGGAGATTAGCGGTGGCGCTGTAATAACATGCAGTTCTGAATGGTGTGTATGAGTGTCAAATTCAGTGTCGAGCCCATACTCCGTCTCTAGTGACACCCAGATCGTGACATCAGATTGAGTGGAGATTGGTCAGCTGGTTAAGAAATGGAAATGTGAGACATGCAGCTGGATGAGCTCCCTAGTCTTTTTTTTTTCAAGGGATGAAAGTAAGAAAAAAAGTACGATTCTGGATGTCTCAAAGGCATTACGTAAGAAGTGAAGTTATTGCTGCGTGGAGGCCGTATCTGGGTTTCGTGCAAGGAGATATGTCAGTAAGTGGCAAGGCAGTAGTAGTTGCAGCTGTGTTGTGAGGGAGGCTGACGTACAGAAATTACGGCACTCTTATAACCCTTGTACCTTCTACAATCCTTATCGCATTCAGCATAGCGACTTGCTACGGGCTGATGACGAAAGGTTCGGAGTTTGAGTTCCGGTAGGTTCAAGAATTTTCATGTCTCATTGTTGGCCAGACTGGCTTTGGGCTGCACCCAGCCTCCTATCCAATGGGTACCGGGGGCTCTTTCCTCGAGGTCAAGAATACATGGATCTATACAGCCACTCCCTCATACGTCTTCATTGCGTAGTGTATAATTAGTTAAACACAAGGACAACTTAACTTTTGCCTTGTTCATCACAGTAAGTGGGCTGTTCATTAAATTGAGAAGAGCCAGGTCTAAAAACACGAACAGTAGGAGCTGTTTTTGGTAGAGTAGCTACAAGACCTTTCACGTTGAATAGCCTCACGCTTTACAAGTGTTACAGACATGCTGATGGTAGTTAAGTGCTATTAAAAGCATCCCTTAAAACGCCCCTTGTAATTCTCCGCATGCCTCGTTCCATTCCTTCAGCAACCTCGACTACTTGCTGTTGACAAAATAAAATTTCCTGTTATCGCTCTGAGCATAAATGTAATATAAACCTATTAAGACTGAATGTTACTGATGAAATTTTCATGAGGGCCATCTCTCCTCCAGATGTGGGTTCTTGAAATGAGTTTGATGCCTCTCCTTTTGCGCCCTCGTGGTTATCCAATCATGATTCATAACTGTTTAGTCGCATACAGTATTGCGGTTGGGGGTGCATCTCTTGATCGTTGCTGCAGTTGTCCGGAAAGTAGCTCCATTTTTTAAACATTAAATGCACCGTGGTTATTATATGCACTACTTGCTTTAGCATATCTGAACGCTGCGTTCTGCCCACAGAGTGTGGATTGGTGTGTTCCGTATGGTTCACACAATGAACAGCCATTATTTCCCGAAACTGCATTAACCGGCTGGTCCTAACAATGGAGACAATGTGTTCTCACCAGTGTTATACAAGGTTTCGTAATGTCTCTTGTATTCCTTTCCAGCCCTACGTGTTATCGAACGATTCATGGAGGCTGACGTTTAACGTCATCTCCCACGAATGACTCGCACAAGTAATCGTATACCGTGTCCTTTACATAGTATACTACACTTGACACAGCTACATCAAAATATCATGAATACTCACAGCGTAGACACGATACACTGAAACAAAAGTTTTGGTGCTTGTTCGAGACCTACATAATTTCAGCTAACGCTCGACAGTTCTTTAAAATTGTAACAGGAGATTAAGTCGGGGCACGCGACAGTGTAGTTGGTTGAGGCAGTATGCTGCAGGCCGGAAGGTCGCGGGTTCGGTTCCTGATGAGGTCATTGGATTTTTAAATTGACCTAATCATTCCAGTCGCAGTATAGCCTTGGGGTCGACTCAACCTCTGACAGAAATGAGTACCAGGCGGCCAGCGCGTAAGACTGACATCACCGCTATCTGTGAACCACTTGCGTAGGAAAATGTTGGAGCCTCGACGTCTCACAACTGTATGGGCCTCCATGGCCTGTTACAGGGATAACTTTTAGCTTTAACAGAGACGTTACGCCACATTCAGTTTGATATCAAATTTTATCACCTTTACTGTCATTTTCATTAATCTCATTTGAAAGATAGTAGAAAGCTACTTGTCAACCTGAAAGTTGTATATGCAGACAGTAAATAGAAGGAGAATAGGGACCGTCTTGAAAGAGAAGACATATACAGCTAAGGAAACAAAATTGTTGATACTATGAGAGGTATTCGAACCAATAACCATTCGAACGGATGTGTTCTACTTTACTGACCTTATTAACGTCAAGATAGAAACGGAATGCTTTCTACATGATGTTAGTGTTTAGATGTTACGAATAAATATTTGTGCTACTTTTGAAAGACGAAGACTGATGGAATTGGGGTTCAGTCATCGAGTGACTTAAAAATAGTTCGCGTTGCAGAATATGGGCGCCTGAGCGGGATACTTGGCCCTGCTCCAGAAGTTCGAATTTGGGTTATGGTCTGTACGTTGGGGCTTCAGACTGAGATTGCACAGTAAACCCTCGCTAATCCGAACCGAAATATGAAAAATTCTCTTCACGGTTGAGTGCTTACTTCAAAACACATGGGATTGGAGCAAGATGGCTTTCAGACTGTGTTGAGTGCAGCTGGAGAGACTGAAACCACACAAGAAAATATCCGAGATTGACTTGGGCTGGATGATGTAGACCCAGGATTTCAGCTTCTTGTATTTTTGTGGTTTTTAAATAAAGGCTCTACAGCGATATTTTTTTATTTATTTTCATCGCTATCTATAGCACTAAAATTTTCATTTGTCTTCTATTTTGCCCCATAGGTCTATATTTTGCTGCATTAATCCGGTTTGTCGAGGGCGTACTGTATTGTAAGAAAGAACTGCCAGTATATCTGGATTTGAGGTTCTGCCAGCGATGCCTGTGAATCTTCTGGGATGTGTGATAGAAGTTCACCTCAGCGGACTGCCACCATCTTCAGTGATGTAATGAAGCAAATAACCAGCAGGAATCAGGCACCACACTACACAGTAGGCTTCCTGCATGGTGTTAGGGCCCTCAGTACCACGATCTAGGCATAATGTCATGTCCCCCAACGTTTTTCAATTGTATTTTGAGTGTTATATTTGTCCGTGGTCTCAAATTTCGTAATTCACATTTCGGAGTTCTGTTTCCATTTTTTTAGGTGACGGTATAAGGTAGGGAATGTTGCTTCGTTGGGCCCCTAGACGATGTTTATCCAGTTAATTTCAAAGTGTGAGAGTGACCCTGAAAAGGGCCCCAACAGAGTTAAGATTTCTTACGTCATCTTGCCACGTGCGAAAGGAAAAACTGCATCTTTTCTGCTCCTCCCGACCTCCGGAAAAAGGCAGGGCAGCGTCCATGTTGCGAAGAGCAGCCATCTTTTAGACTGAATTTACCCTAAAATATCTATGAAAGAAAATCGCTTCCTACCTCACAGGAAGCACATTACGTCTCCGCTACAAAGACAGGCCGGTTAATGCTCTTTAGGGGAACAATCGCTGTTTACTGTGAGAATCATACTAAACACACTGACGCACTGGGCGGAATGCATCGTACATATAATAACCGTCCTCCTTTAAAGGGTTATGTGTCCCCTTTGAAGTTGGGCATTACGATAAGAAGGAGCACGCGGTAGCGTAATTGGTTGAGGCATTATGTTACTAGCCAGAAGGTCACGGTTTTCTAGTCCCAATGAAGCGACTGGATTTTTGAATTGCTCTAAACCTTCCAGCAGCTTTATAACCCTGGGGTCGACTCGGCCCCCAACAGAAATTAATACCAGGAATCTTCCTGAGGGTAAAGAGCGGCTGGGCCGTAAGGATGACAACCTCACCGCCATCTGTGAGCCTGTTATCTAGAAAATGTGGGAGACTCGACGTCTCACAAGCTTATGGGCCTCGACGGCCTCTTACAGGGATAGCTGTGCCATTACGATAAGAATCTTGGCCTTGTTTTTTGTCTGTGAATGGAGTCGTGTTGGGTGGAGCCTACGTTTCGCCTTGCAAGGCAGGAGGGTCGTTCTGCGTGTTACTACTGTATTTCGGTTATATGAGCTTACCATCGCCTTTCATCCCATCTTCTCTTCCTTCTTGCTCTATAATGTTTTCATTCAGTGATACGACAAGACCACCATGTAGTGAATAGGTTTCATTGTCATAGTCTCATGCCCAAAGAATACCATTGTGTGTATTATGTCTGGCCGACACGTCCACCTAAAAGAGGTAATCGTTTGAAGTCTGTGTAGTAATAGTATGTATTCTGGGCTGTAACTGCGTATTGCATCATGCTTGAGATGTCACTGTGTTTTTCTCAGGTGACCCCTTACAAGTTCGCCTCATATTCAGGACATCGGGTTGGGAGGGAAGAGACGGGCTGGACATATAGCGCGCATTGGGAGTAAGAAATCTGAATAGATTTCACTTTTTGAAGCCTGATGTTTTTCTTAATAATACACTATGAAACCCAGTGGTTCCTATACATACCAACTACTTTAAAATATTAAAACTCGGCATTCTGCCCACGCAGTGTATTTATACTATGTTTCATGTGGTTGTCACAGTAAGCAGCATTAACCGATTGGGCTTTTTAGCGGAGACGTAATGTGAATCCTGTTAGGTACGAACTGAATTTTTATGAATTATTCAGAAGAAAATTATTCTTTAGAGGGTTAAAGAGTTAAGAAATAGGATGTGGGGTCGTGGGTCCCTATGTCATTGGTGGGTTGATGTGAACACTGCATGAAGTGTCGGATTCCACAAAATGCGTTTAATTTCTTGACCAGCAAAGTGACTCACAGTTCTTTAAAAAGGGCTGTGGTCCATGGAGTTAGTTTTAGGTTTTGGATGTTTTGGAATTTTGTGAGTTATATTTAACCATATATAACGTTTTCGAAAATAATACGCACACATTGTAGTGTAGATATTATGATGCTTGTAAGATTTGAGGTTTTCACCGCGGTAACTATGAAGAAAGCAGTCTTTTGGGATATGGCACCGTGTAGATATTATGTTAACCGACGTTTCGGAAGAACGTATCGCCTCCATCTTCTGGGTAGAAGAAAAAATAAAATCCGCAAACGAAGAACCAGCGTGAGCAAGTCCTGCGAATTTTCTTCTTTTTTTTATTCTACCCTGAAGATGGAGGAAATACATTCCTCAGAAACGTCGGTTAACATAATATGTACACGGCGCCATATCCCAGAAGACTGCTTTCTTCATTATGATACTTGTTTCATGTTTCGGAGGTTACTTCTTAATCTCTGGAGCGGGATATCCCAACTGGGTTGTTGGGGATTTCCTGAGACCCTGCAGGGATGTCTGGCCACCCGTTATGCGTCCCCTTTGTCCATATTTTGATTAAATTTCATGTTTGGTGATATGATTTTGGAGAAATTAAATTTAGTCCTTTAATTTTCGCAGCTTGAGCTTCATGTCGCGTCATTAACCCTGAAAACGGTGACTGTAGCGGTTGCCGAAACGTTGGGGCGTAGTCATCTCCCAGGAATTTTTTAAATAAAGCCTAAATTTGAAGAACAGAAGGAAATATACCAATTAATATTAACACTCGAAAGTCTTGTTTTCTTTGTTGTGTATCCTAAATAAATCACGATTGATAAAATGGTTCAAAAATAAGTTTTTGAAGCAATAAGCAGAGTCTGCTCATGAAAAACTTTCCCCCGTCGGAAAAATATCCTTGCATGACCCATGCTTACATATTGCATATTCCGTAACATGACAGGTGGTGAAACATGTCACAGTTTATTTGTGACAGGATAGCTCAGTCCATACAGTGACTGTTTACGGCTTGGACAACCGAGGAATCGGTATTCGATTTCTAGAGGGTGCAAGGAATTTTTCTGTACTCCACACCTTCCAGACTAGTTGTGGTGCCCACCCAGCCCACTACGCAGTTGGTATTGGGGGTACTTTCTCCGGAACTAAAGCGAACGGGGCGTGAAGCTGACCACCATCGAGTGCTGAGGTAAAGAATAGTAGGGCTGTACCTTCACTCTCCTAAACGTCTGCATGATGTGCTTAATTAATTAAGCACAGAGCAACTTTACGTTATGGCTGTAAACAGGTATACATTTAATTAAGATTATGAAAACCAGAATGCTTAGAAGTTACATATTAACAGCTCATATTGCCGGAGTGCATAAGTATCTCCTTCAAGTAATAGAGGCAGTTGACTGGTAATCCTGTGTTCTGTTGAGAAAGGTTTTTCTTTTTCTCTTTGGAACGCAGAGATTGCTGCCACTCAAGACTCCTATTTCCATGCCTGTTATTTGAGCTCCATTCTCCCCCCCCCCTTTTTTTTGTTTGTTATACATCTTTCTAGCTGTTTTCTCTCTTTTGTATGGCATTTTGATTGCATTGGTCTCTGTTCACGAACCGCACAGGAGACTTCGGATACTCCCGCTCAGTGAAAGCCGTATCTAACTACAGGCCGCCTTTTCACACCTGGCCTCTTAAATGCGCGTTAGGACTACAAGTAGCGGAGCAGTGGTTGTAGTTTCAATGTTGCACGAAGGACGAACGTCGCATTGTAAAGAAGCCCCCTAACTAACCCACAGTCGCCCTACATTCCTCTTCTAAGTCAGTGGACTTGATCAACAAATACACAACGCATTCCGTTAAAAAGGGATGGATCTAAAAACACGGACAATACCTCACTTAGTCACACACTATATGCCATAGATTCCATTTTGAGAAGCAAGTAGTCGCTTCTATGTTCAAGGAATTAACAAGCCTTTTAAGGTTCGGCCACACAGAGCGCTACGCTATGTTCGCTACGTACGCTGTATATACTCTGCGACGCAGGTAACATAGGGAACATAGTGTACGTAGCGTACGGAAGTCTGTGTGGCCAGTCACATTGGCAGTAAAGGGAGATATGTTTCTGTTCGTATAGCGAACAAAGCGTACATAGCGCTCTGTCTGGCCGAACCTTTATGGAACCAAAAGGTTCATTACTGTGTTCACAAACACCTCAACACTGAATGTATACTGTTCCGTTTTAACCATTTCACATCCGTGCACCATGTCTATAAAAGGCGAAGTTGTCCCTATGGTTAACTAAGCAGCACGCCATGAAGACGTATGGGAGAGTGTGATGTATAGATCCACGTATTCTTGATCTGGGCACCAGTTAAGAGGTGAGTGATCAGCTTCACGCCCATATCGCTGTATACTCTAGGGAAAAGCCCTCCGTACCCGTTAGATAGGATGGGTTGGCCACAGAACCGGTTTGGACGACTTGGAGAAAGATACTGCCCATATCGGGGCTTGAACTCCGATCCCTTGGCCATCCTGCCCGCAGCCAGTAGCTATTTCGGGTGCGCTATCCTGGCTTCTACCATATTTATGTAAGATGAATTTTAATATCCACGCTCTTTCCATGCAAGTACTTTTTTTTAGTAGATTTTTGGATTCACATTTTGTATTCATTTCTCATCTGCCGTTTGTACTCACCCCGTCTCATCCTCCTTGATTCAGACATCCCAATATTTGGTGAAGGCTGTAAGTTGTGAGCTCCTCGTTATACGTTTTACTCCTCCCGTCCCTTACCTCTTGGAGTCAGCCACGGTCTCCAGTTCTTTGACCCTTTCTTAGAATCAGAGACGACGTTCGGGGACCGGAATAAATCAGTCGATTTGCTATCGGCTACGGACTGGACAGCCCAGCAGCAGTGGTTCGATTCCCAGCAGGGGCAAGGTATATTTGCATTGTGCATATCGGCTCAAGTGCCAACCAGGCACCTATCCGGTGGGTAACGGGGGTATAGCAGCTGGGGAATAAACCTCGCCACTCAACACTATCTAGTGCCTAGGTTGAGAATACGTGGAGCTATACCTCCATCCCAACACGCTTTTATGCCGTGGTGCTTAATTATGTACAGGGGCAATTATAATTAACCAGACTATTTTTTAAAGCCGGTCACGGTAGCCAAGAAGTCTAAGGCATGTACTGCCTTTGCTCGCTCGGAGGCCGGGATAGTGGGTTCGAATCCGACACAAGGCATGGATGTTTGGTGTGTGTATTTGTTGTCCTGTGGTTAGCAAGAGGCCTTGCAACGGGCTGACCACTCGTCCAAGGAGTCCTGCCGTCTGTAGAAATGATCATGAAACTGAAAAATCAGAGGCCAGGGCCCAAGGGGGCTGTAGAGCCAGTGAAAAAAGGACTACTTTCTAAATACCTAGACCAAGTGAATTTATTATATTTTATGTGTATGAAGGAATTTTTAGGCTTCGTGTGTGTAAGTTATATGAACACTGTATAAACAGTTTGTCAGGACTGACACGAATTCGGGAATTCTGTGCGAAATGTTTATTATTCCTTTAAATTTATATGGAAATGTAAACGAATTTCGACCTTCATACTAATTTAAGAGATCATAAAGTACGCGGTTTGTTGCTGGGTTTAAGCTGTTAAGTTAGATGTGCGGTTAAACTCCCTCCGCATTTTATGATACTTTTGTTCTGGAATAACGTAAACGTTATTTCCGCCTGAGTACTTATTCCTGCTGCACATTTCTCTGTTGACGTCATGTTTTCTCAGTGTAATCACGTGTCGGTCCATTAAAGCGCCTTTTTGACGTTGCACAATTTGAATAAAACAAGGAATTCCTAGCCAGACTCATAATCTTTTGTTTTCTTGTATCATTTAGTTTTGTCTTCTTCAGTTTCTTTTCCAGGTCTTTTGTTTTATTTCCGTTCGTAGTTATTACTTTTTCTCTTCATTCCTTCAGCTTCCTTTTATTCATTCTTCTCTTCCTGTTCTAACGCCACGATTCTTTTACTTCATCTTATCCTTTTTTTCTTTGGCACCACAGGCCCAGTGGGCCTAGGCCTACCTCCATGAACTTCTCCGTTCACTTCAGTTTTTCTAGATCTTACACATTCGGTAGGACTCCTTGGGCGGGTGATCAGCTAGTCGCAAGGTCTCTACCTGTACACAAACACAGAAAAACGCACAGACACAAACTAAACATCCATGCCATGAGTGGGATTCGAACCCACGATCCAGGTTTCCAAGCGAGCGAAGACAGTACATGCCTTAGACCTCTCGGCTACCGTGACCGGCCATCTTTTTCTTTACGCTCTGTTTTTCTTATTCACCTCACTTTTCCCCCTTCACTTTTTTCTTCATTCTTGTACTTCCGTTTCTCTTCTTTCTCTTTACCTTATTCCTTTTCTCATTTTCGAACCGTGTACCACGTGAATGCAAGTCTAGCGCATTAACTATCATCTGTGAACTGGAGAATAGGGGACAGTCTACAGGTGTATACATTTCTTATTCATTTTACATACAGGTTCGTGTCTTTAAATATTTCCAAGAACTATGAAGACACGTATTATTTAAATCAGTGTTAAAGGCCTTCAGTAAATCTCTAAAAGGTATACAATTCATGCCCAAACGTTACTTTGCAGTCATTTCAGAGCCGTATACTAATTGCGTCTCTATCAGACACATGCATACCAAGTTTCATGAAGATTGGTGTGGACATTTAGGCAATATTGAGGTCATCACCTCTACAGTTTGAGAGACTGTAGTGTTGGTACTGCTGATAAGAGGGATTTAGTACGTACTCCATTGAAATGGATTCAAATGGCATGATATACGTACCAATTTACGTGACGATCGGCTCAGGCATTTATGTAACATTACGGTTATTATCGCAACCATTTTAGAGGCCTTAATGTTGGTACTACTGATCTATGAATGAATGAATGAGTGAATGAATGACGGAATGTATAAGGGGTGGGCCTTCTCGGCCCTTGCACCGCGAACCTACAGTGATCTATTGTGCTTTAATACTGAGGAGTACGGCATTGAGATGACTTCATATGGTGTGATATACCGAGTTTCATGAAGATTGGTACAGGCGTTCAAGCAGTATTAAGGTTAAGCATAATAATTTTGAGTGGATGTAATGTTGGTATTACTGATAGGAGGGATTTATTAATTAAGCCGACTGGTTCAGGCACCCGAAAGTTAATACTCACACACACAGAGCAAGGTGATAACATAAGCCTACTTTTTTTTTCCAAAATAATGAATGAAGGCTAAAAATAATACGTATTGCATTTCCTTTCTGTCGTATTGTCCTGTAGATTGTGGAAAACTGGCAACAAATATTACTCGGACTAAGACTGAGTTTCTGGGTTAAAGCGTCGTGTAGTTGGATATGAAATTTTCGGAGGAACTACCTGTCTTTTATAAAGACGGAGGCAGCTGGTTCCTCTGAAGAATTGGTAACCCTGAAGTTTTCGACCTCTGTGAAAATCTTAAATCTCATCCAGATTTATTGGTTATGTTTATGAAATCAAACGGGTTGGCTTAGCGGTAACGCACTTGACTAGGAGTCCGGGGGTACTTGGTTCAAACTTCTGTCAGCAGAACATCCGTCCTGACGAAGTATTTCGTTATTCTGTATCCCTCTAGGCAAGTGCCGGGGTAGTACCTGGATGACCCGATCGTTTATTTCCTTCTAGAGCCTTGGCAGCTGGGATAGCTCAGTCGGTATAGCTCCGGGCTAGACGGCCGAGGTTCGATTCCCTGCAAGGGCAAGTTTTTCCTGTTCTCCATAGAATCCCGACCGGCTCAGGAGCCCACCCAGCCTCCTATCCAATGAGTACTGGAGGCTCCTTCCTCTGGAGTAAAGCGGCCAGGGCGTGAAGCTGACCACTCTCCTTTATTGACAGTGACCGTAAGAGAAGGAAATCCATGTAAGAGTTCAGTCGAGAAACCTGACGGGGAAAGAGTCTCTCTGGAGACCTAGGCATAGATAGGATAATGTTAAAATTTGTATAGAGCGTATTGATATATAACTTATAAGACTGTGAGCACGGTAATAAATTTATGGTGGTTGTTGGCTTCCGTTTCTACCCTGNATGCCCTGAGTGGTATTCGAACCCACGATCCCGGCTTCCGAGCGAGCGAAGACAGTGCATGCCTTAGACTGCTCGGCTACCGTGACCGGCTCTGTATGTTTTACCCCGCTAAAAGATAGCACGTTTCGTAGTTAGGTCATCAGAAGCATAAATTTTACGTAAAGGATTTTGTTTACAGTGCAGGTTGAATTGACTTTGGCAAGATTAAATTTGTGACTATTTTTGTTTTGGTGACTCTGAGCTTCTCAGGATACGACATGTGAGATATATGTTGAGAAATCTTATTCGTGTATGCCGACATAACCTTAGACACTGTCGCACTCGATACACCTAGTAATGTGGCAGGTTTTGTTAGGAATTATCCAACTAAACGCGCACCAGCGATTTGTTCTCTTTCAAAATCGGACAGGTCTCCTATTCTCCGCTTCTTTCACACGCACTGTCACCAAGAACAATCACTAATACACTTACACGAGCACTACAGAGTGTAGACAAACGAAAGAACATACAGTGTTGTCAACTGAAGTTCTTTCAATATAGCCAACACAAAAATATGTTCCTCTCTCATAGTTTTTCCATTATTTTGTCCACCCCCTCTATGTTCCCTCTTCAGATATACTGTGAAAACTTCCAGGACGTGTTACACCTTTAAGGGTTATTGACAAAATATTAAAAAAGTCTATTGAAAACTCTGACGAAATGTCATCCGTCCGAAGTGAATACACGCATGCGCACATGATTGGGGTGTGGGACGAAGATTGGCGGAAAAGAAGGATAAGAAGATGAATATAGAGTGAGAAAGGTCAAAACATGCCAGAGCTTACCGTACCTTCTCAGGTAGGGTATTGTTGGGAGATAGCAAAACAGACTTAAGACTTCGTGGTTGAGTGACAAGAGCTTCGTCTTCGGGAGGTTGCGGGTTCCTGTCTAGGCTCGGAGACAAGCTGTCATGACTGAGGATCTTGGTGGCTTTTCTAATCTGCTTCAGGCAAATGCCGGTATAGTACCGTAAATTACTTCACGAACCACAGCCTTTCTAATTCAATATTTATTAATCATTATACGTTTTATCGTCTTGGAATTGGAAAACGTCGTTAAGTAGACCAAGAATAAATAGAGTACGATAACATGAGGTGCCTTCTGGGTCTTCCTATTGGGACAGCCATAATTAATGTAAAGCGTTTGAAATACGTATATCCTCTGATAGGCCAACTACATTTCAGATTCTCTATAATTATAGAGAATCTGAAATGTAGTTGGTTGAGGCACTATGCTACAAGCCGGAAGGTCGTAGGTTTCATTCCCGATGAGGTCATTGGATTTTCCAATTGACCTAATCCTTCCAGCCGCACTATGGCCCCGGGGCGACTCAGCCTCTAACAGAAATGAGAACGAGGAATCTTCCTGGGGGTAAAGGGCGGCCAGCCGGCGCGTAAGGCTGACAACTTTACCGCCATCTGTGAGCTGATTGTCTATAAATGAGAGAGCCTCGACGTCTCACAACCGTATGGTCCTCCACGGCTTGTTACGGGTATAGATTTACCTTTTTATCTGAAGTACTTATTGCAAGAGGCCGGATTGAAAACTGTTGTTCAGTATTTGAAGAATTTCTTCCAATAGGCCGTGAATGTACTGGAATGGAAATTGTGTCTGTCGATCAGCTTTGGAAATCATACGTGCGTTGGGTATAGTGGTTTGTAGTATCAGCGGCAAACAGGGCCGTGGCATGAATTTTACAGGCGCGCGGTTTACTTCTGGAGGATGGAAGTGGATACAATTAGAAATTAAAGATAGAACCTCCACTTACATCACGTTTCGAATATTGAGGACGAGGGAGTAGGCTCACTTCTTGATCTGTAGAGTTGGAACGAAGTAAACTTATCTTTTGTGAGCATGTTTGTTACTGTGCGACACTGTAGCGATGCTGGTGCCGTTGTAGAAGAACACTGGAGCATTTCTTGTTATGTCCAAAGTTACGGCTTTGCCGCGTTCTTTATGCTCGTATTTCATTTGTTCTTCCCTGTCTTCCCTCGTCAGGGTATTCTGCAGCTTTATAATGTGTAAACGTTTGGAAGGTGGCTGTTTTAAGTGAAATAGGCTCTTGCAGCAATAAGTATGAAGATAGACGCCTTCTGGGACGTGACGCCGTGTAGTCTGATTACCTGCGTTTCGCAGAAAAGTGCTTTCATCTTAACAGGTTCCTTCCAAACGTTGGTAATTACCTACAAGATTACACAGCCTCACGTTGATAATATTCAAGCTGTTTTAATTTGTATTCAGTTGAGGTTCATCTGGATATGAACTCAAATTATCTGAAACTCCTGGTACAGCTTTACCCCCAGGAAGTTTGAAGTACACGTGTTGGGTTCTAATGCAAATCCACATTCCAGACACGTGACACAAGGACATTTTAACTCCGTATCTGGGAGAAGGAAACTATTATCGATCCCAAGACAATCTGAAAAGTGTTGTCAGTACTCTCAACTCCTCCCAAAGTTTCGCCTGCAATCAGTGGGACCCTATCACCCACGAAACGTCGGTCCAATGTCACGGAGGAGAATTAGGACAGCAGACTAGTTTGGTTGTAACACTTTTTCACATACGGCATAAAGAAGTAAAGTTGTCCCAGTGCTTAATTAATTAAGTAGCACTCTATGAAAACGTATGTGGGAGTTGACGTAAAGGCCCACAGTTCTTGGCCTCGACATTAGATGGAGGTGAGTGACCAGCTTCACGCTTCCGGCAGATTTACCCCCGGGACAAGAGCCTTCTGTATCCATTGTGAAGGAAGCTGAGTGGATCCGATAGCCGGTCTCGACGTTTTGGAGAAAAGGAAAATCTTTACCCCTGTTGGGAATCGATCCCCTCGACCATCATGCCCGTAACCCGTCGCCATATCGACTCAGCCATCCCGGCTTCTTACTGGCCATAATATCTCGAAAGATTATAATTCTTAGCAGTTCTATAACTTTCAAAGATGAAATGTTCTCTTCTGCTGGTAGTCATAGACCGGTACGAGTGCTTGGCGCTAAGGACCGCTGTGATATCTCAACCAGCTATTATTGGATTTATCGTCTTCAGTCGTATGAAGTCAGCGACGAAAATGTGCGCGGTGGACTAGATCGTTGAGAAAATAGGAAGGAACCCTAAAAATAAGTCTTCAAACGCCTGTTATTGCCCAGTTTCAGGCTACTAAACCTTCCCTGGCTTGTATTTATTCAGTATCTTTTTATGTACATCTGTAACACTTGAAGTTCAGTAACGATATTGCTTGCCTTCAAAGAATGTTCAGAGTGTAAAGGAAACTTCCCAGTTTTTAAGACCTGGCCGTACCAAATTGAATGCAAAGTGGATTTGGTCGAGTCCGTAATATAGAAGAATACAAATATTATGTTTCTTGACATCATCCATCGTCCTGTTTTCATTTAAAACACACAGCGTTTCGGAGACTGGATTCTGTCTCCGTCTTCAGGTAAAACCGTTATCACGTCAGAGGTAAAAAAACCTAGAATTTCGACCAGTGTAAATTGAGTGGGGAAATTAGTGTTTTTTGTGTTAGTACAATACGGAGAATTTATCTCTGCAATGATGACTTCTATTCTGATAGTTTTCTGGTGCTAGGCCTCATACGTGTTGGAGGTTTTTATACTGTTTTGTCTTATTTCTCGCAGATGGTTTGTGCTGTGCTTGGGTTGTGTCTTGTGTTGGTGCAGGTGTCCGGAGATAGGGACTAGCTCTATCGATTGGGCCCAACTGAATAGGTTTTACCTAAAGACAGAGACAGTTGTCACAAACTTTTAGATCTTATTAACATACATGAGGATTGTAAGAGGTTTACGGGTTATAACAGGGCCGTAGTTACCGTTGTCACCCTCCACCCTTCCCTCACACTGTGCAATGCAACCACTACCCCGCTATTTCCTTCATTCTTCTTACACGTTAACCTCGGCACTAGACAAAAGCTAGTTGTCAGCTTTAAGCCCCTGTCGCTTTACCCCGTGGAGAGAACCTTCGGAAAGTTGGTCATGAACTGAGTAACTCCATGGATCTGAGCCCTACTTGAGAAGCCGCCAATTGCGCAGCTACTCAAGAATTTCCCAACATTTTATGGAACTCGAAGGTTCATTACCGTGTTCACAAGAACCCACCAGTGTTCCCTGTCCTGAGCCAAATCAGTGTAGTCCATACCATTCCATTCTGTATCTCTAAGATGCAGCCATCTAAATGTTATCCTCACACTTACTTCTCCCCCATTTGTGCTACATGAGCTGTCCATCTCATCCTTCTTCACTTGAATATTATAATAATACTCGGCGAAAAGTACAAGTTACGAAGCTCCTGATTATGCAGTTTTCTCCAACCTCCTGTCACTTCATCTGCCTTCAGTCCAAATATTCTCCTCAGCACCGTGCTGTCAAACACTTCCTCCATACAGAACCACAGGCGAAATTATAGTGTTGTATTTCCTAATAGTTACGTTTCCAGACATCAGACAAATGCTTCTGGACTGAATGGTAGGAAGCATTATCCGAATTCCGTCTCTTAGAATTTCCTCCTGAATCAGATTTTAATTTGTTACTGTCGTTCCCTAAGTTGGACATGAAACGGGCGCTATTTAAAAAATATGCAGAGCCGTCCTTCTGTGAACTCTGTGTTACGGGGACTTGTTTTTCCTGCGTGATTCACGTGTGAGGGTGGTGACTAGGGTGCAGCGCATGGGCCACCATTTCTCAAGCGTCTCCCGGAATTTGTGACGTAAACTGCATAAGTACAGCCCTTTCTTCACCGGATCCATCTAATATTATGTTGTCATCACTTCCTTGGGTTTGGAATTGCAACAGTGTCGCTAGAAGCGTGATTCAGTAAGCGAATTAGGGATCTCAGACTTGTCCGCTTCGCTGAACAAGTGACGTAACATTGCAACGGCAATTTACTTTGTGGTTTCTCGGCTTATAACACCGTGAGACATTGTTCTGTCTTGTACGTGGGTAGGCACGCTTTAGAGGAACTTACTGCTTCCATCTTGTGCAGTTTACACCGTGTCTTCTGGTTTATGACACCGTATAGTTTATTATGAGGTTGCCAATATTTCGGACCAACTTAATGTAGAGGATGTGGCTAGCGATTTATATATATGTTTTTGTGTTGTATTTAACGACACTGCCATTGTGTATGCTGTCTGTAACGACGAATGGTAGGGAATAGTGAACTGGAAAAGATTTTGAAGAAGACGTCGTAGTCTGTTAGACGCACTGTCTCGGCACTTACGTAGAATGACTGAAGGAAAGCACCAAAATTCTCAGTGTCGGCGTCCCAGCCGAGATTCGAACTAACCGCCTCCCGAATACAAGTCTAGAGCGTCATCGTTACGCCAAGCAGCACGGAAGCAGAGATTTAGATTTTTCTTCTAGGTTATGACACCTTTCAGCCTTTTGTGGTTATGTTTCGGAAGAACATGCTCTAAAAACAAAGGAAACAGCTGGTAACATTCCGCGGTAAGAATTAAAACATAGCGTACAGTGTATTATAGCGTGTAGAGCCGTTTGTAGGCAGCGGTTTGGTAAACATTTTCCCTGGCAATGGATACGAATGCAAGAATAGAGGTACTGTTGGAAACTGTTTTGTACTCGGGGCGTGTAAAGGGGCTGTAAGGAGGGCAGTTGAAGCAAGAATAGTTTGGTTGGAAGGGAGCCGTAGTTCAGAGAGGACTAGCCATTGTTAGAAACCGTCACCAGGCAACTACTAGTGAAGATATCGCGGGGCGGAAAAGATTTAGCATGATTTTGTAAAGTGTGGAAATAACGATAGTGTTATAGTTATGTGTAATTACGACCTGTAAGTGGTCAGTAAATCCAGTTATCCAAGACCCCGTCCGTAGTCACTCCATACTACGTGGCAGTGTGTTAACTGCCGTTGAGGCTTGTAGTTCTAACATGTAAAGGCGCGTCCACATTACTCGTGCTTGTGTGACTCGCTATGCTCGCGAGTAATGTGGACGATATGACAAGTCACGAGACAAGCAAATTTAAAAACTATAGCCAATAAATTAAAATACGACTACAGCCTATACACACTACAAGTAAATATACGGATCATCACGCGCCGAAGCCTGAGCAACTGAATTAGTGTGGACGAAGATTTACGGGCACAAGTAAAAGCCAAACGAGTCTCCCGACGAGCACGAGCACGAGTAATGTAGACACACCTTAAGAAGGAAAGGAAGTGAATTTACATATNAAATCCAATGTCACTTTTACTACAGTTAACCAGGGCTGACAGTAGACCCTTCATTTAAACTTCAGGTTTTACGCTGGAAACCCATAGCTGTTTGCGTTATGTCCACTTAACATGTACCGGAAGTAAGGGACACCGTCACTTCATTCTCTGTTGCCTCGCGGGCGTTCAGATTGTGGTTTTCTGGGTCGTAGCACCGTGTATCCTCGTAGGCATTGTTCATATTGTGATTTGGGTTGTGACACCCTGTAGCGTCGCAGGATTTGCTCAGATTGTAGTTTTCTGGGTTTTGACACTGCGTAGCCTCGCAAAATTGCCCAAATTATATTTTTCTGAGTTCCGACACTCTGTATCATCACGAGTTGCTCAAATTATCCTCCTGGACGTTGTTCGGATTGTGGTTTTCTGGGTTGTGACTCTGTGTTGGCTCGTAAGAGTTGCTCAGATTGTAGTTTTCTGCGTTGTGACACTGTGTTGCCTCGTAAGAGTTGCTCAGATTGTAGTTTTCTGCGTTGTGACACTGTGTTGCCTCGTAAGAGTTGCTCAGATTGTAGTTTTCTGCGTTGTGACACTGTGTTGCCTCGTAAGAGTTGCTCAGATTGTAGTTTTCTGCGTTGTGACACTGTGTTGCCTCGTAAGAGTTGCTCAGATTGTAGTTTTCTGCGTTGTGACACTGTGTTGCCTCGTAAGAGTTGCTCAGATTGTAGTTTTCTGCGTTGTGACACTGTGTTGCCTCGTAAGAGTTGCTCAGATTGTAGTTTTCTGCGTTGTGACACTGTGTTGCCTCGTAAGAGTTGCTCAGATTGTAGTTTTCTGGGTTGTGACACTGTAGCCTCTTAGGCGAATACCGAGGTTTCGAAGTCCAAAGCGTCAGCATTCGTCTAAAAGACTACGCGGTGTCACAGATCAGAAAAAAAGAAATCTGATGTTCTGTCTTCTTTCAGGGTTTACATCCCCTCATGTTTTATCGATCCCACCCCACCCTTTAGATTTGAGATCAATCCCTCGTGGTCTTCTCACACGCCGTTAGGGGAAATATAGGTCAGGGCTTAATTAGGTTCGTGACAAACAAGGTAACGTGCTCACAACAGTATTCAAAATGAAACCTGCCTGTAAGAAGTAAAGAGTGTCACGCATGTATCGGCAGAACACGTGCTCGTGATGAGGGCAGTGAGCAGAAGAATGGAAATCACGAATTTATCGCTATTTCATGGACATTCATTCTGCATTGTAGGCCTGTTTTTGCGCGTTATTTCACGACGCTGTCAGTATATAGACTATAGCGTCGAATGGTAGGTTGACCCCACTTACTGGATTTTTGAATAAATCAAAGTTGACAAAGGAAGTAAGGTTTAAACATTACGCCATGGAGACGTATGAGGGAGTGGATGTATAGACCCACGTTTTCTTGACCTTGGCGCTAGTTGGAGGTGAATGGTCAGCTTCACGCGTCGGCCGATTTACCCGCGATATCTATTGAATAGGCTGAGTGGGCCCCAGAACCGGGCTGGAATGCATTGAGAAGAGAAAAATCTTTCCCCTATCGGTACTCAAATTGCAACCCCTGGGCTGTCCAACCCGTGGTTACTCGCTGTAGAGACTGCCGTATTGCGGCTCGAGAATTGAAGTAAATGTACAAAATGTTAATATAAATGTTATTTATTTAATCCAGCTTGAATGCTTCATGGCGGTTACTGTAGTCTTAAACTATTTACACTTAAGTTTGTTGAGCAATTTCTTTTCTTTCACCCCCCCACTAAGAGAAAATAATTCTGTGTGGTCTCATACATTCTAGTCTAATCAAAGAGAGAAATAATATTGACAGGATGAACATTAAATCTTCTGAGATGTGATTCCGTGTAGTCTGGTAGATATATAGTAGGTTCTCATAGGCCCTACTACCGTATTTTCACGGTAGAATATTGACTTTTATTTTACCATGAAGATGGAGGCAAAAGGTTCCTATGAAATATTGGTATAAATCTACCAGACTTTACTAGAAGTTATTTGTTTATATTCCTGCTGACTGAACAGCAGCAGCCCAGGGACAAGTTACAAAGTTGGTAGGAGTAAAGTAAGGCAGTTTACATCATTAAATAAGTCAGTTTAATTCCTTTATTAAAGTGTTTGAGAACAGTTAAAGACCAGTTACAGGGAAGCGCTGGAGGTATATTACGTACATTAATGCAGAAGATGTGAAAAGGCACAGAAAAAGAGAACATATACAAGGAACATCAACAGCATGATGATGATGATGATGATGACGACGATTTCATTAACACAAATCAAACTTATCATTATCAAAATGTAAGGGTAAAACTATCACTGTAGCAGGCCGTGGAGGCCCATAGGGTTGTGAGACGTGGAAACGCCCACATTTTCTAGGCAGTAGGCTCACAGATGGCGGTGAGGTTGCCAGCCTAACGCGTCAGCAACCCTTTACCCCCAGGAAGATTGTTGGTACTCATTTCTGTTAGAGACTGAGCCGACACCAGGTCCATAATGCGGCTGGAAGGATTAGGTAAATTGAAAAATTGAGTGACCTAATCGGGAATCGAGCCGGTCACGGTAACCGAGCAGTCTAAGGCATGCACTGTCTTCGCTCGCTCGGAAGCCGGGATCGTGGGTTCGAATCCCACTCAGGGCATGGATGTTTGTGTGCATTTTTCTGTGTTTGTGTACAGCTAGAGGCCTTGCGACGAGCTGATCACCCGCCCAAGGAGTCCTACCGTATGTCTAAGATCTAGTAAACCGAAGTGAAACGGAGAGTTTCATGGAGGTAGGCCTAGGCCCAAATGAGGGCTGTAGCGCCAATGGAAAAAAAAAATCAGGAATCGAACCCACTACCTTCCAGCTTCTACATAGTGCCTCAGTCACCCACTCTACTGCATGCCCCATCATTATGAAATCAGAAAAAGAAACTATATACGTGTATATTGAATACACATACAGTGTGNGAAACTATACACGTGTATACAGTGTACCGACAGTGCGGTGGCTATTGTAAGATGAGCGACAAACAGTTTTTGTTTTAATTAGGAGTGTATCACCATCTCAACAAGGCATTAACAGCTGATGTGCTTCTGGCAGAAGAACGGTTCTTACTGGAAGAGCAAACATCAAACATAGAAAAGTCTCAAATGTACCGAGCAGGAACTCAGAGACGAGAGCTTCAGAAAGGGAAGGCCAGAATTTAGAGCCAAGGTAAACTTCAGTAAGGAACAGGGCATTGAAGCGATGCCTCCTCTTACGCAAGTCGTGCTATTTCATAAGCGGAAGGAGACGAATACTAATAGTGACAACGCATTAATTAAATGCCCACATATTTCGAGTTTTAACTGTTTTCGAGACTTAAGCGACTAGAAAGATTGCTTATTTTGGACACCCCTGTTGCGAATTACGGCAGGGTATGAGAAAATTGCGTTCCACCGCCCACGTCATAGCGCAATAAATTGGCTATAGGCTATTAGGAGTCGTAATAGGAGCAATTAAGTTATGGCATCAGATTAATGAATGGCAGACACACCTGGCGAGGGAGTCAAAAAACTAAATTTTCCAGTTTTATCCCCCTGTGACGTATCAAAGGGAGGCTAGACGAAACGGAAGGGTGGAAATTTCTGCTTTGAAACGTGTTTGGTCTTGTCATGAATTCTCTGGGACACGTTTCAATCGCGATTGTGAAATCAGTGGAATAGTGCAAGCGCGTCTCATTCGGTTCCGGCTGTATTGGCTTCTTCATGGTGTTATCCAGGCACTCCAGTATGTGTTCTAATATTAACACACTTTAAGGAGTAATATCTACTGGTGTGTGACATGTAGTTTGGTATAAATTCATAGGGTTTTCTAGGGTACGTAGTGTTTCCGTCTTCAGGGTGAAAAATAAGACAACGGGGAAGAAGCATAGCTCTTTGCTTAATCTTTGATCCTGCTGAGATTTGAAGTCGAGGCGTCCTGATTACGAAAAGGAATGTTATCCCATTCAACCTCGATACTCGATGGTGAAACTGTAGAGGCTGAGAGACGTGATTATTGTTTATTATAGAAGACTCAAGGAAAGAAAGAAATAACTTTTAAATAGCTTGTGTCACTAGATAAATTAATCTATTATTTTGTCTTAAAATTCTCACATGTACTTTTTATAAACGGCGATATATCGTTTCTGTATGATGGCTTCTTGGATTTTCAGCAAATGTCGGTGCAGACAAATGTATTCTGGTCATGACATTGATGGAAACATCTCGAAGCGCTAGAGGTCAGGTAATAAATCATAGCTACATCATCAGATTCAACACATAAGTTATGTAAAAAAACGTGTTCACGGCGTTTGCATGTATAAAATTACAGCCCAAAACAAGAGAAGGGCGCTGAAAACTCGATAAAATACGTTTCTGTCTATACCATAAAAGTCGAGATGGTGCTGCTTAATTTTAGTAAGTCAATACTGAGGCAAGATACCGTCCACGAAATATACATCGCTGCAAAAAGACAAGAAAGAACACGACACAATACGTCATTTTATGTAATTTTAATTATTCTAAAATCATTCTATATATTAAATTGTTTTAACAGGAAACAGTTGGTTTAAATAATACATTTTTTTATTTGCAGCAGATCGTTATACTGTGTATACGCGAGGATGGCCCTGTGTGGCCAAAACATGTTAATTTACATGAAAGTTTGGGCTAAGAGGTGATTCGACCAATAATCTGTGAAGATTGGCTGGAGAATGCAATGTGTACTCTGTATAATGTTATCAGGACTGAATTCGGTTGCCATCTGGTATTTCCTGTTGCAATGTTTAATTACAGTGTAAATCGGCGTGGGGAAATCCCCGAAACTCGTGTGGTTTTCCTGTGATAATCAGGAGCTGCTGATCATTTCTATTTGTTTCCGTTATAAGTTGGTTATTTAAGGACGCTGTCAGGATCAAGACTATTTGGTTCGGGTGATAGGGGATTGAATGAATGTGGAACGGTTGGTGTAATGAAAACTGGCAGGGGAAAACAAAGTACTCGGAGGAAAAACTTCACTTTGTCCACCACAAATCCCATTTTACCGGGGATCATACTCAGGCCGCTGTAATTCGATTNGAGGATGGCCCTGTGTGGCCAAAACATGTTAATTTACATGAAAGTTTGGGCTAAGAGGTGATTCGACCAATAATCTGTGAAGATTGGCTGGAGAATGCAATGTGTACTCTGTATAATGTTATCAGGACTGAATTCGGTTGCCATCTGGTATTTCCTGTTGCAGTGTTTAATTACAGTGTAAATCGGCGTGGGGAAATCCCTGAAACTCGTGTGGTTTTCCTGTGATAATCAGGAACTGCTGATCATTTCTGTTTGTTTCCTTTATAAGTTGGTTATTTAAGGACGCTGTCAGGATCAAGACTATTTGGTTCGGGTGATAGGGGAATGAATGAACGTGGAACGGTTGATGGAATGGAAACTGGCAGGGGAAAGCAAAGTACTTGGAGAAAAAATTGCACAAGTATCACTTTGTCCACCATAAATCCCATTTTACCCGGGATCGTACTCAGGCCGCTGTAATTCAATTCTGGTTTTGTGGGATATGAAGTCATGTTATTTAGTACATCTTTACCAAAGTTTCGGACGAACTTTTTGCCTCAGTTTTCAGGGTAGAAGTGTCCTGGAATCCGAAGGCTTATTGTGCCGTGGTTGTACTACGTATATGCATCACCCACTTAGTCAGGAAACCCTACATTTTGCTCTCAGAGTGTATATTTATTTGTTTTGCATGATTCTCATTACAAACAGCGATTATTTCACTACGTTTTCCGCCTGGCCTTCGTAAGTCCGTCGGACTTGTTGTGAAGCCGCCAATTCTGCAGCTACTCAAGAATTTTCCAGCATTTTATGAAACCCGAAAGTTCATTATCGTTTTCAGAAGGGCCCACCGCAGGTCCCTATCCTGACTCAGTTGAATCCATTTCAACCCATTCCACGAATATTTCGCTAAGATCCATATTAATACACGTATTATCTTCCCATATACTTCTCTAAGTCTTCATAATGGTCTCCTTCATGTTTTCATACCAAACATGGCAAGATACGAAAGCATTTTATAAACCAGGAATAAGAGATCTGTCTTAATGTACAAAACATTTCCAGTACTGAATCTGTTAATGCTTTTAGCAAGACAGCTTAATGTTACTGTGAACATGTGCCCACTAGCGACACATGAAATGTCCCCTACGTTTAATAGCAATTTAGTGTCAACAGATTATCGTATTCCAACTGCTTCGTCCCAAGTTGTATTGCCGTAAACAATTTTTATTATGGTTTATATTGCTGTTGATTTTGTCGTATGCAGTGAAGCATTCCTTGGATTGATAACTGTACTGTTGAAGATGCATAAGTCGTATCTTCCATTTGTAGGCCACTATACTGAGGGCACGGAAAGAAATCCCATGGGGTGCGGGCGCTTCAAGGTTGCTCGATTTCTGCCTGTTGTTGTTTTCTGATCTCGGCACGTTACCCTAGGTTGGTCGTCGTAATAATAATAATAATAATAATCATCATCATCATCATCATCATCCGAAAGTTACTAATTCTGTTTTCAACATAGGATGGTAACCAGATTTTTCACACCAGAGATTCGTGGAAAACACAGGGTTTTCCCACAGTAAAGTTACCAACTTTAGGAATTACATATTCCAGGGTTCCTCAGCTTTGTGATACGGTGACTCCCTAAAATAATGGATAGATTAGGCAGTACATCCATTACTTAACAGTCAGCCAAAAGTTTGGTTCTTCACTTTGTTACAGTTTCCNGGTAGCAGAGCATGGTTGTCTTCGAAGAGGAGGAAGTGCGGCTCACCTGACGAGCTTTACTGTGGCAGCAGCAAATTATAACCTCTCAGTATGTCCATTAAGCTAGAAAATGTTCCTGTACAATTATGAAAATTTCAGTCCTGCACACTGTTGGAGGTCCCTATCAGGCTGTACGGTGACAGCAGGAACCTAAATAGCTGTACAGCCTCTCTGCACCTACAGTAAGCTATAAAATATGCCCGTACAATCATGATTCGCAGAATGTTTCGTCAGCTGTTGCATTTTCCGAAAGCACGTATATTCTTACTGACTGACTTGCCAAAACTGTACATCACTGTAACTGCGTTTTTAAATAATTCATGGGAACTTGTCGAACCCACTCTTAGATTATATCGCGATCCGCAGTTTTAGTAACCGTGATGTTCCATCAAAGATGTTTTTGGACCTACTGTGGCATATACACCCGTCGCTGGGCACGAACCTCGAAGCAAACGAGTATAACCTTTGATTTGCAATACGCGCATCAACAAACTGTCGTTTCCGGGCAACAACGGTAAACACGCCTATAACATTAGATGGACTGATGAATGCGGTGTTTTCTGTTGCGTCCGCCCCGAGACTATGTAACGAGGATCCTAGGCCAGCAGAGTTGATAATTGAAAGCGAGTGGATAATCGGCGGTTTTAAGTCAGCCTGTGAGGAGAAGAGTCTGAGGTTGGTGTGAAACGGCCGCCAGCGTGGCACTTGGTTGAGAGTTGAAAGTCTGGCTGTGAAGAAAAGAGTTAGTTGGGAATTGAGTGAGTTCAGTTGCTTGATGTTCGCCGGACAGGAAGGATCTGAGTTCCGGAAGCTGAAGAATCTGCACTGTTAAGGCCCTTGCCAGGGAACGGCTTTTGAAGACAGCAGGCTGGAAATGGCTTAGCGGGTGCTGTAGTGAACTGTATGAAGTGCGAAAATCAGCGGTTGCATTGTAATTACTTGTACTTCCGAGTGATCTAAAAACATCCTGTCCATACCCGTCTATAGTCGTCCTAAATAGTGACCAATACAATACCAACATTACTGTGCACTGGAGATGATATAAAGAAATACGCAGCCGTGGGAAGCGTAACAGAAGGAGGGTGAGGCGAGGGCAGATTGACGGGACTTTATTTCGTGACCTCGTCATACATGGGAATATTTAATAAATCGTGGCTGACAGCCAGCAGGGGTTGATCCTGCAGCTGTATGGATAGGTGAGGCTAAGAATCCTCCACCGTAAGAGGCTAACAACGTACGTTAAATAAAGGCCGCGCCATAGCTCAAGCGGTTAGTCGCTGGGTTCCCACCGCGGCGGCCCGGATTCGATCACGGGTCTGGTCAAGTGGGATTTGTGGTGGACAAAGTGGCGCTGCGGATTAAAAAAATTACAGTAAATAATGTCCGAGGCGATGGACTGGATTCATGTGGCTCACGATAGGTGGATCTTTGTGAAGAGGACAATGGAACTTCAGGTTGCATAAAAGGCATAGGATTTCTTGACTATCTCGATCATATTCTATTCAAGTATGAGTTGACTACTTACTTCGCTTAGTGGGGGTGGAGTCCAACTGGGGTCCACTCGGCACGGCGGCTACTGATTGGGCTATTGTAGCCTGCCACGGGTGATTATGATGCTGGAGAACTGATGGAATGAAGATTGGCAGGGGAACCCGAAGTACTCGGAGAAAACTCGCCCCAGAGCCACTTTGTCCACACAAACCCCACTTGACCAGAACCTGGGCCGCCGCGGTGGAGAGCCAGCGACTAACCGCTTGAGCTATGGCGCGGCCAGTTGACTACTTAAGTAGAAACGTTCGTATTTACTAAAATTAATTATGGTGACGCCGCGATGTATAACAGACAGTACAACAGTAGAAGCAAACAAATTGCGCAGACCCCAAAGAGAGTTTCGGCGATTCCTCTTTGTGGCAGCCTACACAGTTTAAAACAAGAGGAATTCTAAAGGTCACGAACCCGCTACGAGAAGTTGGGACGAGCGCAAAGGAGTTATGTAGATATCATGGTTTCTATGCTCAGGCCATAAACAAAACAAGAACCCAACTCTCTGTGCCTGGGTGAGAGAAATGACCTTTTTTTGTAAACTAGTTTTGAATTCTTTAAGCGCCTCAGTGAGGCCGGAGGAGAGGAGACAGTTCTGTAGCTAACCTAGAAATGTATGTTGGTTTTCTTGACGTCTGCTGCTTACTGGTTTCGTGCGTCTTGCTCTTCGTTCCTGAAGATGAAAGTAACAGGTTCCTCCGAAACGTACTTCATCGAAGTACACTGGATTACATTCCCAGACATTTTACTGTCCACAGAAATGTTTGGGTCTGTTGATGAATTTCTCATATAATCTCCAGTTGTATGTGATGTGTGTGATACGCTGGTTGCTATGGTTTACTTATGACATGTAATGGTTTTAAGGAGTGTGCGGTCCGAGCAAGTTAGCTCAAGTGATAATTCTTCTCACTTGTATTCGGGAAACACCCCTTTCGATTCTCGGCCGGGACACACCAGTCGGTATAGCGACTGGTTACAGGCTGGACGACCGAAGGGTCGGAGTTCGAGTCTCGATAGGGAACAGCCTCCTATCCAGTGGGTTCCGGGGGCCTCCTCAAGTCCTATCAACTATACCGCAGCGCCGTTTCCGTTATTGTCGTATAACATATCATGCGATGCTCTATCGTATATGAGATAAATTATCTACGAGTAGTTCATCGGTCACAGTCACGGCAGCGTGCTTGCAGTGTGTGATTACTTGTGCAGTAATTCGATTTCTTGATACGAAAAGGGAATCTGCTGCTGAAATTCATCGCCAGCTTGTTTCTGTTTACGGCGAAGATGTTATGAACAGGCAAAAGTGCTGCAAGTGAATGCCTCAAAAAAAAAAGAAAACCCAAATATTTTCTGGGCCTTGTAGCCTATCTTTACTTTCCGGATGTCATTCGTAAGAACGTGAGATTCGTACTGAGACTGTTTTCTGTGCGGTACGAACTCTGTTTTTATCTACTGTTGACTGGAATTTCAGACTTTAGATAGTTAATACACGTATATGTGGCCTGTTGAATGTTGCAAGTGTGTTTATCTTCAAAGTTTCGAATTTGTGTTTCGTTGGATAAAAATTGTGTATTTTCTGTGCGGTGGGTACGGAATGTTTATTTATAATTAATTACAGACTTCAGCCCTTTAAATACTGAATTTATGCTAAATAATATATGCAAATTCAATTCATGTCTCATAGGAAGCACATATTGTCTCCATTTAAAAGACCAACCTTTTAATGTTTAATGAAATAGTCAGAGCTTATTTTGAGAACCATGTGGAATATAATAAATGCACTCTGTGGACATACGCCGAAATTTTAGTATTTGAAAGCGGGTAGTATGTACGGTAACCACTGGGATATAATGCTTAAATCGTTAAGTATGTTTCGTTTAATGTTTCGAATTTGTGTTGTTTTTCTGTGGAGCGGAGACACTGAAGGAATTCCAAACTTCAAAGCGTTAATCTGTTCTTGTTTAGCTACTGGGTTTCTAAGTCTGTTTTATTGTGAGTTTCGAATTTGAATTTCATTGGATATGGGTCTTTTGTCTGACAGACGTGGCCTATTAGAGGTTGACTTATTGTTATTGCTGTAATAATAAATCGATGCTTCTGTCCCTGTTACGGGATCCAATTCACATTCGCGACGAATTCAGATGTATTCTATTCGGAGGGAGAGTCATTGTCTCGAACCGAAGGGTGATGTCACTGCAGGGTGTGATGACATAATAGTCTTTGTGACACCCGTCGCCACTGACTGTCAGCATGACTCCAATATATATCTCTCCGTAATGAATTCTTCCAGCTGTTGACTCGGTTGCGAGCAGGCGTGCTGAGTATCTATGCTTTTGTTTTAATACCAAGTCGCATAAGGTTGATCTCTTCTTGGAAGTGTCACCATGTAATCCTGTAGGGTTCACGGACATTTTGAGGAACATATTGCTTCCATCTTCGGGGCCGTAGACAAATCTAGGCATCCCCCCCCAGTTCTCTTGGTTCTTTCTGGGCTCATTTTTAGGCGTATGCAGTAAAGCCTCGTTATAATGGACAAAATATGGCTGTGTACAATTGTGAATTTTTAGATAAGAAGGTCATTGTTTGATAATAGTACTTATAGGTTGGTAACCCATCTTAAAGTCATTTATTCCTCTATACAGGTCTCTAATGTTCTTGTTCTTACTGTTCAATGCAAGCTCATCAATTTTGTCTTTCAGATATTCGCTCTTTTTGTTCCTGAAATGCCAGCTGGTTTCACGTCTTATATTGTTCAGGTTATCCCTATTTAACTCTCTTGGATCCTGTAACCATTGCAGTTTGGCCTGCTTTCTTAGATCTAATAATTTTGACCATCCTTCATTGAACCATGGCTTATGCTTCTTCAGTTCATAATAACCTAGACTCTCTTTGGCAGACATTTTTATATTCTCTCTAATAGCTTCTTAAGCTTTATTAACATCCACTTCAGTGTTCAAGTTTTCTAAGGCCGCGAACCTATTTGAGATTTCAACACGATACTGCTCTTTACTGTGTACCTCATTTAATTTCTTGAGATTGAACCTCTCCATATGAACTCTGTGTTTTGTTTGTTTGCTCACTGCCAGTCTTTCCCCAACCTTTGCCACCACCAGACAGTGGTCAGTATCACAATCTGATGCCCTGAATGATGGGACATCAAGTATACTTGAGTGCCATCTTCTGTCTACCAAAATATGGTAGATTTGATTGTGTATCTTCCCATCAGGAGGTGTCCAAGTAAATTTATGGATATTACGATGTGGGAACATTGTACTTTTGTCAGTAAGATTTTTTGATGTGGCAAAATTTACTACGCTAACTCCATTATCATTACTAATTTCATGCAAACTCTCATTCCCAATCGTTGGTTTGAAAATGTATTCCCTCCCTACTTTGACATTGAAATCTCCTAACAAAATTTTCATAGGGTACTTCGGGAATTTATCAAATACATGTTCTAGTTCTTCATAGAACCTGTCCTTTATGTCATCAATTTTATCTTCTGTTGGGGCGTGAACATTCGTAACGATGATATCACACCGGCGACCTTCTAGTATTATATATGATATCCTATCACTGACGAACTCTGCCCTCTTAATTCGTGATACGATTCTCTTATGTACGAAAAAACCTGTACATAATTCATGATTTTCATTCCCCTTTCCATAGAAAAATGTATAGTCTCCTGCTGGTGCGATGCCACCTCCATCCCATCTGACCTCCTCTACTCCCGCTAAATCTAACATATATTTTAAGATTTCTTCTGCCACTGCCCTGAGCGAACCTGGTCTATACAAACTTCGAACATTCCATGTACCAAATCTCATATCCATTTTCATTAGCTTAAGTCATTTATCCAAGGAATCCGTCCAAGTCCGAGGCTTCTTTAAAATTTTCGTAACAAGTTTATTTTTTACGGTGAGGAGTTTTAAACCCCACGCCCATTCCCCAAGCTGGAGGACCACCTTGTAGGCTGTCCCCTACTGCTTATTGAATATATTCGCAGCTTCCCTCCATGCCTGGAGGGCGTCTCCTCCATCCGCAACCTGAGGACGCGCCATGTCGTGGTGACAAGGGACCCACATAACACGGCTAAACGTTGAGTAACTGTCTTAATTGGCCGCGCCAAAGCTCAAGCGGTTAGTCGCTGGATTCCCACCGCGGCAGCCCGGGTTCGGTCCTGGAGTCTGGTCAAGTGGGATTTGTGGTGGACAAAGTGTCGCTGGGGCGGGTTCTCCGAGTATTTCGGCTTCCCCTGCCAGTCTTCATTCCACCAAATTCTCCATCATCATTATCACCCGGGGCACGCTACAATAGGCCAATCAGTGGTCGCCGTGCCGAGTGGACCCAGTTGGACTCCACCCCCCACTAATCGCTGTCTTCAGAAAACGTTATAGTCCAGTAGAAGACTTCCAAACGAGCAGTAAAGTGATTTGTCACCAAGCACTGCAGAGTACAAATTGTATGTCTGTGGAACGCGTTAGGCCTTGGGTCTATGCAAATGTACGTGAGAAGAAGCGCAAACAGAGCGTCATTATCATACAGCTCATGGCTGCGTGTTTGCTTCAAGCTAAAGAGGCCGTTAGACTATAGCAAAGTCACAGCCAGCTTTATGAGTCCTGCCGTGTGGTTCTTATCAGAGTAGGCTGTGTGATCTTATTTCAAATCCTTCCATGTTACGAACGAGATATGTCACTTAGAAACAACCCGCGTCTTCTGCTTTGGAAGATTTATTATCTGAAAGTATCATAAATAAGCCACCGTTTCCATCCCTTGACATTTAATACTTTGAAACACGAAAGAGACAAAGAAATCGGGAGGTCGACGTCTTGGTACATTAATTTCTTGCGTGGATGTTACCCGGGGCCTGAGAAATGCTCACTAGCCGATTCATCGACGTTTCGGAGGAACGTACTCTCTTAGTGTTCAGGATCTAAGAATAATCCAAGGAAGTAAACAGAAAAGAGGCAGGGTGCTTCTGCTTTTCTACCTTGATGACGGAGGCGGTAAGTTCCTCTGAAACGTCGCGGACTGCACGAACACACTTCCCGGAATATAGTACTTCAGTGATCCTACTGCTTGACGCTGTGTGCACTCCATTTGGACGTAGCCCCACTCATCGGGTAAAGTAGTTGTGAAGATTATTCTAGTCAAGGAGCAGTGGTGGAGGGGAGACGTAATGGTGTGATTTATTGGAAATGCTGGCTCGTGTGGAGGGAAACAATGAGACCCACCCCAATCCGACCTACTTTTTCATGTACTTAGGTCTGAGTAATGGAACTGAGATCCCTCAGCCCCCGTCCAATTATCGGTGAGCTCTAGAAAGCCCATCCTCTATCTGATATCCGCAAGACAGATCCAGGCAGTATTTTTATTTCTCGTATAGCAGTGCAGTACCATTGCAAATGGACTGACTTTCATATCAGGATGATTGCATAATGGCGGGGTGTTCCAACACTCTGAGTAGCATTACCGAGGTGCCATTTAGTTGTATAGTGGTAGTCCAGAATTTCGTGTTTTCTGTTATTTTTGTGATGGAGACTATACAGGGTGTCCCCGGATTCAACTTTTGAGTCGTAGAAGGCGACGAAAAGGGAACCCAGTGCCTGGGGATATAACTGGGCCACCCTATTCCTGGGAAATATAAATACGGGGACCTGGCCCTCCAGGTTGGGGAGTCTCGAATCTGAGACAGCAAAATATGGTCATGAGTTCTGCGGGACTCGGACCCGAGAAAGACTACGCTGGTGAGAGCCAAAAGCAATTGTAACCGACAGACCCATCCTCTCAGGAGAGAGGAGGTTACGTAAGGACTGACCGCAAGGGTTCAGTTGTAAAAAAAAATTGATTACGTGGGTCTCAGGGGGGTGGGGTGGAGGCTTGGCGCCAAAAGGAACTGATTCGCGGTAAACTGCCAGGCTTAAAGTAACTCTGACTCTGTCTTCAGGAGGAATGGTCAGTATTCCAGAAGGTCATAGTATCGGTCATTCTAAGCAAGAAAGTGTACGAGTATATGTACCGTGTCCTATTCCGAACGGTTTCCGAGATAGAACTATTTTACTGTAGAGAAGAGCAACACGCCATGTCCCCACACGAGTTGCAGAGTGCACTGATGTTGACGGTGGAATTTTCGAAAATGTATTATACTAGATGAACTGTACGAACTTTGTCACTTGAGCAATAAATACCGGCATTAGAAACAGTACGTACTGTATCTCCTTCTTATCAACAATTTTGGAACTGTACAGTGAAATAGCACTGTCTCGGAAACCGTTCGCAATAGGACATACGTACATATACACATTTTTTTTTGCATAGAATACTTGACCTTCCCTCCCGGGACACTTTGTATAGCGTTGAATGGCAGGGCGATGGAAGAGTTATGAACTGGAAAGGATTTAGCACGAAGCGGCCGTGACCTATCGAGGAGATTTCCCAGAAGTTTTCTTGTAGGGACAGGAATATCATGAAAAACCTCGGTCAGTGTAGCCGATGGCTCATTCGAACCGAGTATGATTTTAAACTGTTACTGATACCACAGTCCGACCGGTAGAATATTGCTAACACTCTATAGTATTTGGAAGGTCACGTGTTTGAGACGTGATGTTGAGACCAGCTGTACCGATGGAGATATATCGTGGTTTTCTCAGTCTCTCCACTACAATATTAAAAAATAATGCCCTAATATGCTCCATAACCCTTTCGACCTTCTTTATATGGCCGTCTTACCATTTGACGCTGCTTATATAACTCAATAAAGTAGGGTCCTTGGGAAGCTGACTGTTGTTCAGATTCTATTATTTAACTTGAAGGCTCATTGCCGTGTTTGCAGTATCCCATCTTTTGAATCGTCCGAAGCCAGCTGAATCCAGACAACACGTTGGTAATTATCTACCAGTCTAAATGGCGGCATCCCAGGAAATAGTAATCTTCAAACTGCATTATTGTCCGCGTTTGGTATTCAGTGTGACGCAAAGCGTGGTGAATTTTTTATTGCCACTCCTTTTCAGTTGAGTTTCGAATACGCCAAGAGCTCCCTAACTATGTATTACCGTGCCTAAAATAATACGAAATGTCACGCGATTTCCACCCTGCCGTTTTGAAAACTATTTGATGCCAGTGCGATGAATGAGAGAAAGGAACTCAGCGCATTTTCCGATCTCGGCGTCTTCCGGCTGCAACTATATTTTCCAGAAGCATCTATATTAAATCTTGAAAAGTGATTTACTGCCGATGGAGGATGAAGTGGTAGGATGTTGGTAGAGGCCTCCATGGAGGTGTCCTACGAGAAAGAACTCCATATTCAGGGTCGATGAGTACCCCAGGCAACCAATAAGACATAGAAAACAGTCTTCTTGGACGCAGAAGATGGAAGCAGTAAATTCCTCCGAAACATTATTGACATATACACATCTGTACGGATGAGCCGGGATAGTGTAGTCGGTATAGCGACTGGCTACGGGCTGGACTACCGAGGGGTCGGAGTTCGAGTTCCGGTAGGGTCAAGAATTTTCTCTTTTCCAAATCGTCAAGACCGGTTCTGGGCCCCACCCAACCTCCTATCCAATGGGTACAGGGGGCTCTTTCCTCGGGAATAAAGCGGCCGGGGCGTGAAGCTGACCACTCACCTCCAGCTAGTGCCGAGGTCAAGAAAACGTGGATCTATACATCCACTACCCCATACGCCTTCATAGCGTAATGCTTAATTAGTTAAGTACAGGGGCAACTTTACCTTTACCTTACGTACTATACGGCGTCGTTCCAGAAGACGGTAGCTCACTTTTTTAGGCAACTGGTTCTTCAGACTCGTAAAACAAACTGTGTTCTCTTTAAAGGCGGAATGTGATCTCAAGAACACGCAATAAATCTTCATTAATCTTCTTCTCTATCTGATGCCATCAGCGTCTTCATGTCTTTTACCTGAAGTTAGAAGCAACGGATCAATAGTTTCTCATTCATCATCATCTCTGACTTTACAGTGTTCTGAGAACTAACTTTCTCTCGTTTCTTTTTCTACGTTGCGATAGTGACACAGTGAAAGGTAAAGTTGTCCCTGTAACAGGCCGTGGAGGCCCATAGGGTTGTGACACGTCGAGGCTCCTACATTTTCCAGACAATCGGCTCACAGATGGCGGTGAGGTTGTCGCAGCCTTACCCGCCAGCCGGCCACCCTTTACCCTCTGAAAGATTCCTAGTACTCATTTCTGTTAGAGGCTGAGCCGAGCCCAGAGCCATAGTGCGGCTGGAAGATCAGGTTAACTGAAAAATCCAGCGGCCTAATCGGGATTCGAGCCCGCGACTTTGCGGCTTGTAGCATAGTGCCTCAAGCAACTACGCTACCGCGTGCCCCGAGCTAGACTGTATAACGTTGAATGGTGCGATCATTGGAGATTGATGCATTAGAATCGATTCGTAAGGAATCGGTTATGACCTATTCGAGGTTTCAGCATTTGCGTGGAGAGACTGAGGAAAGACGATAGTTCTCAGGTAACCTGTATCCCGTTTGAGATTCGAACCTGTTACCTCCCGAATACGGATCTAGAGGGTTACCGCTACACCAGCCCGCTGTGTTCTCGCCGGAGAATATCCCGTGTTCTGTACCCGTTCAGATGATTTTGACGCCTTTCAAGATTCAAAATTTATGTCACCGAAGGAGAAACTCAAATTAGAAATCAATTTATTTTACGTTTAATCTACGTTTCTTATTGGGGTTGCAGGATATGGTGGTTATTTCTGACATTAATCTTGTGCTGGGGGAAGGACTAACTGCGTCTTAGAATTTACAGTTATTTGCTCCGAAGAAAAAGACGGCGCTGTTGTTAGAAAACGTGTGAGGCTAGCAGCTGTTGGAGACAGTGGATACCGCTATCTTGATTTAGAGAATTGGTCGTTATTGAGGCGTGTCTGCTCTTTGTGTATTGGATAGAGTGACTGCCCACAGAGCATACGATTTGAAACTTTACGTGAAACAAGCCCAGTACGTCATTAGAGATAATTTTGGAGGTGTCTGTATTCTGGGATGACACCATGTACACGGATAAATCGACAGCAACGTTTCTGATGAAGTTTCTGTCTCTGCCTTCAGGATTGAAGAGTAAGCCGAGCGTCCATGTTCAAGCTCGGACGCAACTGATGTTTAGTCAGTCTATCCGAATTTGGTGTTGGGGGCCCTTTTGGGGTTTTTAGCCGGTGTCATCATTCGTCTTAATAATTACAGTTTTACATAAATGTAGTAATACGTCAGCAATGCATATAGATGTATACAGAATGTGTTGGGGGGGGGGG
>NW_019729208.1:158058-167602 GCF_002891405.2 Cryptotermes secundus | reverse complement strand
TAGAAATAAACAAGAGAGGCGAATGCTACACTTTCTTCTGCCTCCATTGCAGACAAAAAACCACGCACCGCATTCTGCAGCTGTGTGGTGACCTCAGCAACGTCCGTCATAAAGTACGTTCATTGCAACGGGCGTACTTCGTGCGCTCGTGTGGCCCCAGCCTAAATCTACCCAGAAGGCAGTACCTTCATACTCATTTTCGTGAAAACATGAGTCTTCGCAGAATTGAGATTTCTTAGAGGTGTGGTGTAGAGAAAGTGTAGTAAAAGTACCATGGGTGCACTAAGTCACTTCTGAGGCTACGTCATATCTTGAGCAGAAAACCTTACGGATGAAAAGTCTTGCACTCTAAATGCAATCTCTTATATGTTGATTTTGGTTCCAGTTGAATGTTTAGGAGACAGAACATTGTAATGTGTATAGTCTTTATTGTGCAATGATCGTGAGATAGGCGGTTATATCAGGACCCGTTTCTGGGCAATTGCTCGGTAAACACGTTCCCGCGGCAACAGTTGTGCATGCAGCGGGGTAAATGGGATGTTGCCTACGCGGTCCGCGCCGAGGATATATAAAGAAGAGAATTGGGGCAACGAGGCCACGAAAAGGGAACCCAGTGCCTGGGGTATAACTAGGTCACCCTCTTTCTGGGGGATATAAATACGGGGATCTGACCCTTCAGGTTGGGGGTCTCGAATCTGAGACAGTAAAATGTGGTAATGAGTCCCGCGGGACTCGGACCTTAGAACGACTGCGCTGGCGAGGACCAGCAGCAATTGTAAAAGACACACCCTCATAACTGCAAGTGTTCTGTTGGAAAATCAAGTTACTGGTCGTGAGTCTCAAGGGGCGTGTCGCCAAGACGAAGTGATTGGCGGTAAACCCTCAGTCATAAAGTAACTCGTGAGTCTGAGTTCGGTTGATAGTCGGCAGTCAGTCCTATAAGGGACTTCAGCACGGAAACGGAGGAATAGCCGTTGTTAACATCCATTACCACGAAACGTCTAGTGAAATCACTGCAGAGGAATAAACATTGTTAGGTGCCGTTACCCGGAGACGTCTAGTAGCAGACTGGAGAAAACTTATCGTGTAGTGATTTGTGAAGTATGGAAATCAGAAATATTATTATAGTACTTTGTAGTTGCGACATGTAAATGGAGTCACGAATCCAAACTCCGTCTATTGTCACACCCAACACATGACAGTATAGAAACTCGCTGGGTATATAATATAACATAACGTTATACCTCGCTGTCTGATGTGACGCACCGTCAAATATCTTTTATACGCGGTTTTAATTTCTAAGAATAGCAAGAAATGTGGCAGACAGCGAAGTTCGCATTGAAATGAAATACTCGTAGATGGAAAGTGATAGTTGTTTTATTTTAGACTTTTCAGAAAAAAACATTTATTTGACCTTCATTACACCGTGCAAAGGAAGGCCGAGGCCAACACCAATGCCAACTAGAACACTTCGTGACTGCATACCTCAAGCGATTACGATGCGTTTACAGCTTTGGATTGGGTAAGGTAACATGCAACATAGCCCGTGGTTTACGAGTCACGTAAGTTGTTTCTTTTGGGGGAAAATGGTTAGAGCTATCTCTGTAAGAGGCCGTGGAGGCCCATAGGGTCGTGAGACGTCGAGGCTCCCACATTTCTAGACAATCGACAAAGTAAGTGCTTATGTTTGAAACAGACTCAGCAAACAGGTTGACTTAGTGGTAACGCTGTACGCCGCTGTTCGTGAGGTGTTAACGTTGGAATCTCGGCTGGGACAGCACTGCTGTTAGACCACGGCTATCTCCTTCAGAATCCTATCCAATTCATGATCCATCTCTCATCCTGCCGTTCAACACAACATAGTCTCGGGAATGATAGCGCCCTTGAATAACCCACCCCAGCAGAAAAGACACAAGGTCTACTCTTACAGCAGTGCACGAGCCGCCACTGGTAGGTTCACTCGTAGAGCAGCACACGAGCCGCCACTGATTGATAGGTCCACTCATACAGCAGCACACGAGCCGCCACTGGTAGGTCCACTCGTAGAGCAGCACACGAGCCGCCACTAAATGATAGGTCAACTCATACAGCAACTCACGAGCCGCCACTGATGACATAGGATCCCCACGAGCTGCCACTAAATGATAGGTCAATTCATACAGCAACTCACGAGCCGCCACTGATGACATAGGATCCCGAAATATTAAGAAATGTATACACACGATGTACGTGTATGGAGAATGTCCCTGAGTTTATCTTGCTATAGTTAGAATTAGTGGCATTTAAGTCATTGTTACTGCCAGCCACCAACATATTTCCATACCATATGAAGATAAATGTTACACCTATTCTTGTGCACTGCTTATAATGTGCCTCGCTTCGACCGTCATCTCGTTAACCTGCATAACTCTTATTTTCTTCCATCCCAAAATGCATCACTTTGGTATATCCGTTGAAATATCAGGTAAAGTTCGTCCACTATACGAACCAGGTTACGTCATATCTCATATGGGCAACCATACGGAAGAAAAAGTCCTGTTACATGTTTCAATTTCCTACCGTCGTATGGATATAACTTGGTTGAAAATAGAACTATAAGGAACTTTATATAGGGATATATCTTAACAGAAGAGGTCTTGATCGATACGATCTATTAATATCAGGTGTCCAGATGAAAGGTATCCTAAGTAAAAAAAATTATATCTCGAAAAAATAATTGTCATACACGTATCAGGTTTATGTCATCTGTAAAGAAAACCCTGTAAGATTTTTTTTCATGCCTGGCCTACGCGCATGCGCAGCCACATTTCTGCCACCATATTAGGAATCACTTGGACAGTGATGGCTGGGAGATAGATCGGCAGAAGTGGTTCAATCGCTTTGCCTCTTAGGTCGCCAGATTTAACTCCATTGAACTTTTTTCTTGTGGGTATATGTGAAGAACATTGTCTACCAGGTTAAGATCGACGACCTGCAACACCTGAAAGCCTGCATAAGGGACGCTGTGGCTATGGCAACACCAAACATGGTGGATCGTCTCGATGTTTGTCGTGCCACCAAGGGAGCCCACGTTGACATTTACTGAGAAAGTTATATATTCAGAAAGAACTTTTATAGTTTCCATTTGTAGTGGTGTAACCCATAAATGTGTATAATAAAAGCTTTTGAGATATCATTATTTATTTTGGATACTTTCATCTGGACACTATATATGAAAATGCATTTAACTATTTTAATAATACATGTTTCGGCCACTTGTACGAGTACATATCCATCAGCGGTGCTTTTCAGTAGCCGAAGGCAGCCGTAAGTGGTTCGTCCACCGGAAATCTGATTGTCCAGTGGGCCACACATGTGTCTTTATGTCCAGTGGGCCCCACATATGCCTTTATGTCCAGTGGCCCCCACATGTGTCTTTAACCCCTTCTCTTATGTCCTCTTGCGTGCACTTAATGGGGCCTGTGGCAGTCTTGCGGAAAATGGGATGCCCACTGAGACGAGTGTTCCACTCGTGTCTCCGGATATGAAAATGATTATAATTTCACGCCCATTTCTCCTGACGTGCTTTCAGCATGTGCAGTTTTTACAATTACCGTAATTTAGAATGAGGGCGGAGTCACCTGTATGCATCGTATGTTGTTAACGTACTTTTTTTTCCTTGGCACTACAGCCCCAGTGGGCCTAGGCCTACCTCCATGAACTTCTCCGTTCACGTTAACGTACCTTAATGTATCTAATGTCTAGACACTTGCTCAGGATTCGATAATTCAGAAAATTCCTTCCGGCTTTCCCACCAATATCCTATGTGCATTCCTCCTATCCCTCATTCGTGCTACATGCCCCGCCAATCGCATCCTCCTTGACTTCATCATCATAATTATACTTGGCGAAGAGTAGAAGTTATGAAGCTCCACATTATGCAGTTTTCTCCAACCTCCCTTCACTTCATCTGTCATCTGTATATTGAGTTGAATTGACTTGAGAGTAACCTTTAAAGTCGCTCAAGCACTTTGTTGTGTCAGTTGTGCCCCTCGCTGCAGTATTGCTTGTGCTGTTTCAAGAGCCTCGACCTCAGCTAGAGCCTACAACTTTCCATACTTGAGGTCTTCTTAATGACCGTGGACTCGGCCAATGCAGAGTCTGTACCCAGATCGAGAGGGGCTTACAGCTGAAAGGGGGGTAATCTAGTCCAGCCGACCTCTGTGATTCTCCGACAGACAGGTGACCTACCACCACCGACCCCAGATGGACTACCAGCCGAGTCCTTAGTTTCCATGACTAGAGTAAGGTGAAAAAAGTAAAGCGATCCTGTAACAGGCCGTGAAGGCCCATAGGGTTGTGAAACGTCGAGGCTCCCACATTTTGTAGACAATCGGCTCACAGATGGCGGTAAGGCTGTCAGCCTTACGCGCCGGCCGCCCTTTACCCCCAGGAAGATTCCTGGTACTAATTTCTGTTAGAGGCTGAGTCGAACCCAGGGCCATAATGCGGCTAGGAGGATTAGATCAACTGAAAAAAAAATCTAATGGCCTCGTAGAGAATCGAACCCGCCATCTTCTGGCTTCTAGCATAGTGCCTCACCCAATTACACTACCGCATGCCCCTTCCTTGACAAGAGTATCTGTCGAATCTGTCCGTCTGTGTATATAACTCTGTCTGTCTATCGAAAACTGTATAATTAGGAGCTTCATAACTTTTACTCTTCGCCAAGTATAATTAGAGTGATCAAGTCAAGGAGCAGAGATGGACGGGGCATGTATCACGAATATGGCGAAGAAAAATGCATATAGGAAATAGATGAGAAAACCACAAGGAAAAAGACCAGTGGGAAGACCAACACATAGGTCGGTGGATAATATTAAAATGGATCTTAGAGAGATAGGATGGGATGCTGTGGACTGGATTGATCTGGCTCAGGATAGGGACTAGTGGAGGACTCTTGTGAACATGGTAATGAACGGGTTCCATAAAATGCTGGGAAGTTCTTAGATAGCTGCACAGTTGGCGGCTTGAGTAGAAGGGCTGAGCTCCATGAAGTTAGTTTAGTTAGCTGTCTGTCTAATCTATGTATCTTTCCATCCAAGTGGCTCAACTTAGAAGCCTCTGAGAGGTTAGAGATAAAGCACAGCATAAGAGCACCTCCCAAGAGATAGAAATGTTCGCTAATTACGTCAGTTTGTCAGAAGGCGAATTCAAGCCTTATATCCCATTTTAACATTAAGTCTTGCTGGCATTGGAAATGTTCTGTAGTTGTTGCAAGTTATAAAGCTTTTCTCTTATAAGTATAGGAATTTCAAGATTTTAGAATACGAATTACGTAATGCATCGTATAAGAATGAAGGTGAAAATGTTTGAGTCTGTCCAGCGGCTCCCGCTTGGTGGCTCCTTGCTGGCTGGCTGGAGTCTTGACATGCAGTGGCTTTAACTGGTACAAGTTAGTGAAGAATTCAATACGTAATTATTGAAGAAACGTCCAGTGGTATTTCGGGAGTTTAGGTTTTAGGGTTTGTTTTTCATTTACCGTTCAACTTAGAATTTTATTCGGGGTAGCGAATACGTGGGAAAGTAGGTGATTGAAGATTGTTTTATTTTAAAGGAAAAAGGTAGAGTTAAGCACTATGCCATGAAGACATGGGAGAGTGGAGGTATAGCTCCATCATTCTTGACCTTGGCATTAGGTAGAGTGGTCAGCATCACGCCACGGCCGCTTTACCCCCGGTAAAAGTCAGCCCCGTTACCCAGTTTGTAGGAAGCTGGGTGGATCCCAGAGCCAGTTTGGATGCTGCGGATAAGAGAAAGATCTTGCCCTGCAAGGAATCGAACCCCGGTCGTCCAGCCCCTAGCACGTCGATATACCTAATGCGCTATCGGACTCCTGGTAATTTTATAGTTACCTCAACAACGATTTTGTTCTGGCGGAAAATGATAGTACGTGTGAGTAACGTACAACTTAATGAACTTGGCTGTGTCTTTGCGTATTTTTTATCGTCTTGAATTTTGTTCAAATACAACGTTTCGGAAGTTGAATATTTTCCGTCTTCAGGTCTTAAGGGTAAAGTTTTACCTCCAGTTGGTTCCGTTACAAAGAATAGTCTCTTGTCAGTGGATCAGGCACCACAGTTCTTGTTTATATCTGATTATCCAATCCTCTTGCTCGGTTATAGGCTAATGCACCGTACGGTTGTCGAGCAGACGAGAACCGGCGTGCTCAGCGTGGATAGCGTTGTCTGTATACCGACTAGATGCGGGATGGACGTCAGTGTCAAGAATATTCATCTCCACATCGTCCAGACGGTCCAGACCGGCTGTGGGATCCACCCAACCTTTTATCCAATGGGTACAAGGGGGCGCTTTCTCCTGGAGTAAAGGGGCCGGAGCTTGAAACTGACCACTCACCTCCAGTTAGTGCCGAGGTCAAGAAAATGTGGATCTATACATCCACTCCCCCATACGTCTTCATGGCATAGTGCTTAATTAGTTGAGCACAGAGACAACTTTCCTTACAGTCGCCGAGCCCAGGACTCGAGAATTGCTTCACGTGTAAACATAACGCAGTTTTGTGGCGTACCTTGTATCGTGGTATAGGATTCTTTAAATTTTCAACGAAATTAAGTGTGTGTTCCACAGTTCTGATAGCTTTGCACAGACGGTTTCATTAAGGTTTAGCATGAAAATGTCATACAGTTTACTCGTAGAATTTTTAAGATTTGGTGATATGTACATATTTACAAACGTTAATAGTATGTCACGTTCTTGTACAAGGAAGTACATTTATATGAGGTTTATGTGAGAAGTTAGAGGTTTTGTCATGCAGAAAGCAGCTTTGCGTCGTCTGTAGCGTAAAACTAATATTTATCCTGTTCGTTAGTGTAAATACGATGTAGTCCTTTACAGGAAGAAGAGTTGTCAAACACTGCTGTCGGAACCTAACACCGCACTCCCTCAGTTTCATGGACAAGTCATTGGACTCTTTCCTCTGCACTTCCATAAACGTGAGCATTTATTTAAGCAGGCAACGTAAAGGACGCCTTATTTTTATTTACTCTTGCGGACATATTTGTTTTTCATGTGTTCCATTGTCTTCGTTTCTAATCTAGTATGTGACATGAAATTGGTAGGATCAGTCGGTTCAGTCGGTATAGCGACGGACTAAGGCTGGACGGCCGGGGTTTCGTTTCCTGGCAAGAGTAACAGATTTTTCTCTACTCCACAGAGTTCAGGCACACTCTTAGGCCCACCCAGATTAAAATTCGAAGGGTAACGATGAATCTTTCTGCAGGAGTAATGTGGCCGGGGCGTGAAGCTAACCAATCACTTCCATCTAGTACCGAGATCAAGAATGACGCAGTTGTACCTGCAATACCCATACGTTTTCATTGCATAGTGCTTAATTAAGCACAGGAACAACTTTACATGTACCTTACATGTAACACATAGGCACGTGAAGTTACTTTATCTGCGAAATTAAGAAATGCGGTGGATATAGCCTCTATCCCATTGTAACTCCATTGTGCTCTCATCGGTGGAACAGAGGACAACAAGATATCCTCAAGGTGCATTTGGATATTCGTGTGAAATATCCGCCTCATTTTTCCGATTTAACAAAAATTGGATTTTCTGGACAGATTTTAGTAAAATTCACCTATATGAATTGAAATGACACGAAAACCTAACCAAGGAGAGCCGATTTGTTTCATGCGAACGGACGCGGACCCGTAATTACATAAGGAAGGGAGAAACGCGCTTTCCGCAAGTGTGTAACAGGGACAGGGAAAATTGTCTGCAGTCTAGCTGCAGTTGTTGGTACAACTTCCATGAGGCATCAGTACTGGGTCTGACATGAATACCTTCCCGTCGGTTTTGGCCAGTCGGAAGGTGGCGAATAATGCTGTTTAGTTTATTTCTGTATTATCTTCTTTAGTTACATCACATCACATATTGTTAATAGGCTTAAATTTACAATTTCTATTTTTGTTTATTTTTGTATATTTATTTTTGTTCTTTCTCCGTGCACCCAGGCTCGTTTCTTTTTTCTTTGTATGTCCAAATGCCCAGTGTTTTTGGGGGGGGGTGTTAATGTGTGCCTTATCCATTTTAAGGCAACATGATACAAGCCGGAAGGTCGCGGGTTAAAGTACCGTTGAGGTGGATTTTTTTTATTTTCAATTTACCTATTTCCCAGCCGCAATATGGCCCTGGAGTCGACTCAGCCTCTGACGGAAATGACTACCAGGAATCTTCCTGGGGATAAATGGCGGCCGGCGCCATCTGTGAGCCGATTGTCTGGAGAAAATGTGGGAGCCTCGACGTCTCACAGCCCTATGGGTCTTCACGGCATGTTACAGGGATAGCTTTACGTTTTACCTTTTTATCCATTTTATTGGAGAAGTACAGGGCGATTCCAAATTATTGTCTGTGTTTCCGTGGCCTGTAAACGGAAACCCCGACAATAATTTATCACCCTCAGTATAGGACTATTACTTATGCACGTTAACAGAGTTTTGATAGAAATGCAAGTTTTATTTCCTGCTTTCTCTGTTTCGTATCTCGGACCTGATAGCAAACATCGAAACTTGTTATGAAATTAACCCCTCAACTTTTGCCCATATGTACTGTAGCCATAGCTGTTAACGACGGTGTGTAAGTATTCCGGTGGACTCTTCATATGTGATTCGATTACTCATTCCTAATCTGTTTTTTTTTACTTACATGGATGAACTTAATTTCCTGATTTGCGTGTTATTCCTTCTTTAAAGCTTTATATAATAATATTAAGGGTAATAAAACTGACTGTAGTTATTATCGGGGGATATCACTGCTATCAACTTCATATAAAATTTTGTCCAATATTCATTCATAATAATTCATAATTCATAATTTTACTTACATCCATAACTGTAAAATATACAATCGGATAAAGTCAAAGAGAATATATAGATTTAATAACAATCACACCTAACATAATCAAAGAATACATAAATACTTAAATAAATTATATAAAAAACCACCAGCACATGCATTAACAGACAATTACGGTCATTTAATTCAACGTCTTACATATAAAGAAACTCCTGAAGAGAGTAGAAGGTACTGTGCAACAAATAACACTTCAATTTCCTCCTAAACACTTTAAAATCAGATACATTCTTTAACTCCACCATAGGAAGATTATTGTTTTTATGATAAAACATAAAATCTCCAGTATATACAAAGAAGTAACAGTTAAAATTTCTAATTCACCAAACAGCCTTCTGCAGGATGCCCGATTATCAACGCCCATAATGGCTCTTATGCATTTTTTTTTGTACTTTAAAAACTGTATCTATCTCTTTGCCTCCACCACCCCAAACATAATACCATACTTAAATATGGATTCAAATTTAGTAAAATATACATTTCTTAATACCTGTAAACTAACAGAATTACGCAAGGATGTAACAGTCCAAACCTTTTAATACTCTTTAATGGACGCTATGTTCCCCTTTAGCCATTTCAGTAGAGTGACTGATTTGTTAGGGAGACTCATCCATTAAGAAGTTATGAC
>NW_019729208.1:155369-155813 GCF_002891405.2 Cryptotermes secundus | reverse complement strand
ATTAGAAGAAAAGCAGCCTTGTATTCTGCTGCTGGTATACAGAGAAATATGATTTTGCTTATTCTGTTCAGTGTCCTTTGTGTATGTATACAATACTATACATTCGTTACAGTAATTACACTATATCGTAGAGACGTGTTGTCATTGTAACAGTTTGTTCCCCATGTCATCATTTACAAACCCACAATTACAACTTAAATGAGTGTCTTGTAACAAACCGGTATTGAAAGTCACCCACCCGTATGTTGTGTGACACGTCTTGCCTTCTGTCTGGAACAGATTTTTTTATAAGGTCGTTTAAGGAGATTAAATTAATGTCCTATGCTTGCTTATTTAAGGTTGCACAGACTCTAACCCCTGTCGTGGTATTGTCTTGCATAAAGGGTAAAGCTGCCGGTCACGGTAGCCGAGCGGTCTAAGGCGTGCACTGTCTTCGGCCGCTCG